>NW_017671201.1:91252-203736 GCF_001879085.1 Nicotiana attenuata | reverse complement strand
TGCCCCTTTTTCGACCTTTGAAGCACTTCCAAAGTGGCCTCAACCTGCAAGTTAGTAAGGCGAGAAGAAAGAATAACTGGAAGAGTTGAATTAGAGCCCAAAAATTCATACCTGAGGTGTGGAGGAAGTGGCTTCAACTCCAACACCGGTGGCTCCTCAATTGATGGTTTTGTTGGTGGAGTTTTCCGGTTTTCAAGATCCAAAGACAACTTTCTGGGCTCATAAGAATAAGAGCCCATCCCATGTAGAGCATTGACACACTCCACCCGGCTTGCATCATCATTGTCATCAAGATTTAGTAGCACGGCCTCAAGGGGATCCTCCACGTTGATCATGGCACTTGTGTCATCCATAATCACAGCTGTGACTATTTCCACAAATGAGCACACCTCGGTGCTATTGGGCTGCTTCATGGATTTGCAAATATGGAAAACCACCTTTTCATCTCCCACTCGGAAAGTTAGCTCACCCGCTTCAACATCAACCAATGACTTCCCCGTTGCTAGGAAAGGTCTCCCAAGAATAATCGGGACTTCAAAGTCCACTTCACAATCCAATATGACAAAGTCGGCCGGCAATATGAATTTGTCCACCCGGACAAGTACGTCATCAATTATACCCAAAGGCCGCTTCATCGATCGGTCCGCCATTTGAAGTCTCATTGAGGTTGGCCTAGGTTGCCCAATTCCCAAAGTCTTGAAGACTGAATAAGGCATCAAATTAATGCTAGCCCCCAAGTCACAAAGGGCCTTAGCAAACTCCGCACTACCGATAGTGCAAGGGATAGTAAAAGCTCCAGGGTCTTCAAGTTTCGGGGCCATAGAATGCACTATCGCACTGACTTGGTGAGTCATCTTTATTGTTTCACAATCCATGGAACGCTTCTTTGTGACCAAATCCTTCATGAACTTTGCATAGCCCGACATTTGTTCAAGTGCCTCCACCAAAGGCACATTGATTGTAAGGCTTTTCATCATATCTATGAACTTTTTGAATTGATTGTCACTCTTTTGCTTTGCTAACCGCTGAGGATAAGGTGGAGGTGGTCTAGGCAAAGGTGCCTTGGCTTTTGGCACCACCGGCTCTGGCATGTCAATTATGTGCTCCCTAGACGGGTTCACGGCCTCTTGAGTTTCCACCTCGGCCTCATCAATATCTATCCTCACCTCATTGTTCACATTTGGTTCAACCATATCTTCAACAATCAAAGGACCCACATCTTCTTGGAACCCAACATTATCATTCACAACTTGATTTTCTTTCGAGGCATGCACATCACCGCCTCTCCCATTTCTTGTTGTAACCGCCATCACATGATTGTTACCTCCCTTCGGGTTCACTACCGTATCACTTGGTAGAGCACCCTTAGGTCGAGTATTCAACGATTGAGAGATTTGGCCTAATTGCACCTCCAAATTCCGAATAGAGGTATTGTGGGAAGCCAATTGAGCATCGGAGTCTTGGTTCTTCTTCATCATTTGTTCGAACATCATTTCTATTCTTCCCATATCACTACCCGAAGAACTAGACCCTTGAGATTGAAATGGAGGCGGATTGTTCGGTTGTTGATACATCGAGGGCCTTTGAAAACCTTGCCCCCGGTTGCCTTGATTTCCATTGTTATTCCACCCGCCTTGACCATTGTTGTTATTCCAATTATTATTGTTCCCGTTCCAATTGCCTTGATTGTTACCTTGGTTACCCAATTGTTTTTTTATTGTTGTTGTTCCAATTGCCACCACCTTGTTGTTGGTTGTTATTATTCCAATTACCGCCGCCTTGTTGATTGCCCCAATTTCCTTGGGGGCGCCATTGTTGATTCCCTTGATTTCCTCTATTCCCTTGGTAGTTATTGACATATTGACATTCCTCGCTTTGATCATCATAGCACTCATTCGAATAACCACCACCATCATTGTTGTTGTCAAATTGCTCACAATTACCTTGAGGTTGTTGTTGTCCTCTTTGCCTCCTTTTTAACATAGAAACACCTTCCATTGCGTTGACTTGGCTCGGGTTTTGGACTTGTTGCAATTTCGCCTTCGCCAATTGATTCATAGTTGTTGTAAGCTCGGCAATAGCTTGGCCATGATCGTTCAATTCCTTGTGCAAATGGATGACCGTGGGGTTACCTTGGGGTACATTTGCTCGGCTTTGCCATGCCGAAGAGGTGTCGGCCATTTCATCAAGTACATTACATGCCTCTTGGTAAGAAAGTTTCATAAAGTTCCCTCAGGCCAATTGGTTCACAATGCACTGATTTGTGGTGTTGATGCCCCGATAAAAAGTTTGTTGTATCATCGCCTCGGTCATGTCGTTATTAGGGCACTCCTTCACCATTGTTCTATATCTTTCCCATATCTCGTGAAAAGGTTCCGTTGGCATTTGCTTGAAAGCTAGAATCTCATCCCGAAGAGCCGCCATATGACTTGGAGAAAAGAACTTGGCAATAAATTTGTCCGCCAATTCATCCCATGTGGTGATAGAATGATTGGGGAGCCTTTCTAACCAGTCCAACGCTTTACCCCGAAGAGAGAACGGGAAAAGCCTCAATCTCAACGCATCCCCGGACACGTTTGTCTGCTTGCTACCCCAGCATGTATCTACGAACCCCTTTAAGTGCTTGTAGGCATTTTGATCGGAGGCGCCCGTAAAATACCCTCTTTGCTCGAGCAAGGTCAACATAACATTTTGTGATTTGAAAGTTCCCCGCGCGGATTCGGGGAGGAACAATGGCACTCGCATACCCTTGATTAGGGAGAACTCTTGGGACTACTCTTGGCGGTGGCGGAGGAGGGTCTGGAATAGGATTGTTGTCATTGGCCTGACGGCCTCTACGTGGAGCTTGAGGTACGGGAAGCTCATCATGATCAATATCTTCTACCTCCTCCCCTGCCATGGCATTTCCAAGAGAGTCATTAGCATTTAAACCCATAGTACCTGAGTGATCGACACAAACAAAATTAGTAAACAAGAAGGAAAGAGAAGCAAAACACAAAACGAACTAAACAGATAGTCAACACCGTAAGCTCCCCGGCAACGACGCCAAAAAGTGATCGCTGCCAACTCGACGCTACACCAAGGTAGGAAGAGCGGGTCGCAATAGCTTTTACCCGAATAGTGGTCGGGATCGATTTCCACAGGGAGCTAGTAGTGGAGTTGGATTTTCTGTCTAGTCTAGAGATATGTTTGTGCTCCTAATGTCACTTCAAACATTCTTGGTTTTTGATTTTATAACTACTATGATAAAACTAATGATTAACGCTAAATTATGCTACTAGAATATTGCAAAGTTGTATCTAATGGGAAGGAAGGCACTAGGGTCGTGACACTACCTAGGTGGCTAATTGATGGGTAGATGTTACTAATGATAGATTGACATATTTGTGGCTTATGCTATAACCGTTGCACAGTTGTACCCACTCTCACACCTCTCGGTAGAGAGAGTGATTTTGCCCAATTGACTCTCTCGAGACCAATTGGGTATGCCAATTAGATCAAGCAAATATAGTTCAAGTAGGGTGATTACTCTCTCGAGATTTAACCCATTAATTGGGATTATCATTTCTCATGAGTCCATCCCAATTCCTTGTTGGGTCAATTTTGGGGTCATAAACTCTCTTTCTCAAGAAGAGTCAAACCCACAAAGCTTGAATCAGTGATTGCAACCACCAATTCTTAAATAAAAATATAAAATCAACCCAAATAACAAACACCCATAATCAATCTAACCCTAGATGGCAACACCCATCAATTACCCACCCTAGGGTTGAGCCACAACCCTAGCTAATGAGTTTAGCTACTCAAGCTTGAAAGAGAAAATAAAGAAATTGATGAAGGACTAAGCATGTTAATTAATTACTAAAAAGAAATCACAAGAATCTATCGTAAAATTAAAGCTAAAGTGCCAAAAATGGTTACAAAATCGAGTCTTACGAGCGCAGCTGCATTCTAGAGATATCAGATAACCTAAAAATGGTAAAATGTCCTATTTATACTAGGCTAAAAAAACTGGA
Source organism: Nicotiana attenuata (assembly GCF_001879085.1). Classification (NCBI taxonomy): domain Eukaryota; kingdom Viridiplantae; phylum Streptophyta; class Magnoliopsida; order Solanales; family Solanaceae; genus Nicotiana; species Nicotiana attenuata. Next base: position 199,720 of record NW_017671201.1, on the reverse strand, counting down.
CAAAAATACCCCTGCGGGGTCAGTGCGGGCCGCACAAAAAGGACTGCGGCCGCACTCGCGCTTGAACTTCAACTTTCAGCTTCTTTGATCTTGAGGACTGCAGATCGCGTGGATTGAATCGCGGCCGCGAAGGCAATAGGCGCGGTCCGCACAAGCTTGACCGCGGACCGCGTGGCTTAAAACTTGGGATTTCACATCTCTCTGAACCTCTGCTCCGCAGCCCACACAAAAAAGGTAGTGCGGCCGAGAAGTCACCACCGCAGACCGCGTAACGAGTACCGCGGCCACGTAGCCTTAAGCCTAAACTAACCATGTCTCCGAACCTCCTAGTGCAGCCGCATTCACTTTTGCGCGGTCTGCACTAGGCCCTCTTTTCCTCAATTCACTTAATCTTTGATACTTGAGCAGGTTTCACTCCTTTTGAGCCGATCTTTGACATTTCGTCACTTTGTCGATCAAACCTGCAATCAAGCACAACTTGTGAGCATTTTGGAACTATTTTATAGCAATTTATAACCAAAGCATAGGCAAGTAGGGGCATAGAACATGTTAAAATCCCGACTTATCATGGGGCCCAGCACCGATGTTATGCTATTCCAGCTAGGCCTGAGGCTGAGTCCTCCAATGCAGTTTTCACAGGTACGGTTTCAGTTTTCAGTAGAGATGCTTCAGTTCTATTTGATCCAGGGTCTACGTACTCCTATGTGTCATCTTATTTTTCTCCATATTTGGTTGTGCCTCGTGATGCCTTGAGTGTTCCTGTGTATGTGTCCTTGCCAATAGAGGATTCTATTATTGTAGATCGTGTCTATCGCTTGTGTGTGGTTGTTATTGGGGGTCTTAAGACTAGTGTAGATCTCCTACTTCTCGATATGGTTGATTTCGATGTCATTTTAGGGATGGATTCACCTTATCATGCTATATTGGATTGTCACGCCAAGACCGTGACCTTAGCCTTGCTGGGGTTGCCTCGATTGGAGTGGAGAGGGACTCCTGGTCATTCTATCAGCAGGGTTATTTCGTTTGTGAAGGATCGATGTATGGTCGAAAAGGGGTGTTTGGCTTATTTGGCCTATGTTCGTGATTCTAGTGCTGAGGTTCCTGCTATGGATTCTGTACCAGTTGTTCAGGAGTTTCCAGAGGTATTTCCTGCAGACCTGCCGGGGATGCCACCCGACAGAGATATTGACTTTTGCATTGATTTAGCTCAGGGCACTCAGCCCATTTCTATTCCTCCGTATTGCATGGCCCCGCCAGAGTTGAAAGAATTGAAGGAGCAGTTGCAAGATTTGCTTGACAAGGGCTTTATTAGACCTAGTGTCTCGCCTTGGGGTGCGCTGGTGTTGTTTGTTAAGAAGAAGGATGGAACGATGAGGATGTGTATAGATTATCGACAGTTGAAAAAAGTCACCATCAAGAACAAGTATCCATTGCCGAGGATTGATGATTTGTTTGATCAGCTTCAGGGTGCCAAGGAATTTTCGAAGTTTGATTTGAGATCTGGCTACAATCAGTTGAGGATTAGGGCATCTGATGTCCCTAAGATAGCTTTTCGCACTCGGTACGGGCATTATGAGTTTTTAGTGATGTCATTTCGGTTGACAAATGCCCCAGCAGCATTCATGGATTTGATGAACCGGGTGTTCAGGCCTTATTTGGATTCCTTCGTGATTGTCTTCATTGATGATATTTTGATCTACTCCCGCAGCCGAGAGGAGCACGAACAACATCTTCGAATCATTCTTTAGACTCTGAGAGACAGTCAATTATATGCTAGGTTTTCGAAATGTGAGTTTTGGTTGAGTTCAGTTGCTTTCTTGGGTCATGTTGTATCAGCAGAGGGCATTCAGGTGGATCCTAAGAAGATTGAGGCAGTCAGGTACTGACCTAGAGCCACATCATCTATAGAGATCCAAAGTTTCTTGGGTTTGGCGGGTTATTACCGTCGGTTCGTGGAGGGGTTTTCATCTATAGCAGCCCCGATGACTAGGTTGACCCAGAAGGGTGCCAACTTCAGGTGGTCGGACGAGTGTGAGGCGAGCTTTCAGAAGCTCAAGACAGCTTTGACTACGGCGTCGGTGTTGATTTTGCCTACGAGTTCAGGGCCATTTACTGTGTACTGTGATGCATCTCGTATTGGACTTGGTGCGGTGTTGATGCAGAATGGCAAGGTTATTGCATATGTTTCACGGCAGTTGAAGATTCACGAGAAGAATTATCCAGTTCATGATTTGGAGCTAGCAGCCATTGTTCACGCACTGAAGATTTGGAGGCATTATTTATATGGCGTGTCATGTGAGGTGTTCACGGATCATAAGAGTTTGCAGTATTTGTTCAAGCAAAAGGAGCTCAATTTGAGACAGAGAAGGTGTTGGAACTTTTGAAAGACTATGACATTACCATTTTGTATCATCCCGGGAAGGCCAATGTTGTGGCCAATGCTTTGAGTAGGAAGTCAACCAGTATAGGCAGCCTTGCGTATATTCCAGTCGGTGAGAGCCCACTTTCTTTGGATGTTCAGGCTTTGGCCAATCAGTTCGTGAGGTTGGATTTTTCTGAGCCCAGTCGTGTTTTAGCTTGCATAGTCGCTCGGTCTTCGTTATTTGAGCGTATCAGAGATCGACGGTATGATGATCCTCATTTGCTAGTCCTTAGGGACACAGTGCGGCACGGTGGTGCCAAGCGGGTAACAGTTGGAGATGACGGAGTTTGGAGGATGCAGTGTCGAGTTTGTGTGCCTAATGTGGATGGACTTCGTGAGTTGATTCTGGAGGAGGCCCATAGTTCCTGGTATTCTATTCTTCCGGGCGCTGCTAAGATGTATCAGGACTTGCGGCAGCATTATTGGTGGATGAGGATGAAGAAGGATATTGTTACGCATGTAGCTCGGTATTTGAATTGTCAGCAGGTAAAGTACGAGCATCAGAGACCTGGTGGTTTGCTTCAGCAGATTGAGATTCCTGAGTGGAAGTGGGAGCGTATCACTATGGACTTCGTTGTTTTACTCCCACGGACTCAGAGGAAGTTCAAGGCATTATGGGTTATTATGGATAGGCTGACTAAGTCAGCGCATTTCATTCCCGTAGCAGTTTCCTATTCCTCTGAGCGGTTAGCTGAGATCTATATCCGGGAAAATGCTCGCCTTCATGGTGTGCCCATGTCCATCATTTCGGATCGGGGTACGCAGTTTACCTCGCATTTCTAGAGGGTAGTTCAGCGTGAGTTGGGTACACGGGTCGAGTTGAGCATAATATTTCATCCTCAGACGGACGGGCAGTCCAAGCGCACTATTCAGATTTTGGAGGATATGCTTCGCGCCTGTGTTATTGACTTTGGAGGTTCTTGGGATCAGTTCTTGAGCGGAGTTTGCTACAACAACATCTATCAGTCGAGCATCCAGATGGCTCCCTATGAGGCATTATATAGTAGACGGTGTCGATCGCCGGTTGGGTGGTTTGAGCCGGGGGAGGCTCGGTTGCTGGGTACAGATTTAGTACAGGATGCCTTGGGCAAGGTTAAGATCATACAGGATAGGCTTTGTACAGCTCAGTACAGGCAAAAGAGTTATGTCGACCGTAAGGTTCGAGATGTGGCCTACATGGTCGGAGAGCGAGTGTTGCTTCGGGTGTCGCCCATGAAAGGCGTGATGAGATTTGGGAAGAAGGGCAAGCTAAGCCCTAGGTTTATCGGGCCTTTCGAGATCCTTCATCGAGTGGGAGAGGTGGCTTACAGACTTGCGTTGCCGCCAGGTTTATCAGCTGTGCATCCAGTATTTCATGTATCCATGCTTCGGAAGTATCACGGCGATCCATCCCACGTGTTGGACTTCAGAACTGTCAAGTTGGACCAGGATTTGACCTACGAGGAGGAGCCGGTAGCTATTTTAGACCGGTAGGTTTGACAGTTGAGATCGAAGAGTTTTCCGTCGGTTCGTGTGCAGTGGAGAGGTCAGCCTGTTGAGGCAGCTATCTGGGAGTCCGAGTTCGATATGTGGAGCCGATATCCCCATCTTTTCACCGACTCAGGTACTTTTCTATGTCCGTTCGAGGACGAACGGTTGTTTTAAAGGTGGAGAATGTGATGACCCAAAAGGTCATCTTTCGTTTTAGAATCCATTTTCGTGTTTTGAGGCTTTGAAAATCTCCTTTTATCTCTCCTCGATTTGCGTGCGCAGTCCGGGCGCTATACCGGAGAGCTTTTGTGTGAAAATTTAAGAAATAATGATTTTTGAAGTAAAAATATAATTTTAGTTGACTTCGGTCAACATCTTAAGTAAATGGATGCGGACTCGTGTTCCGACGGTCCCGGAGAGTCCGTAGAAAAATTATGGGTCTTGGGTGTATGCCCGGAATCAAATTCCGAGGTCCCTAGCTTTAGAAATGAATTTTTGAAGAAAATTGTTTTGCTGGTTTTTAAAGGAAATAAAGAAATGAATTAATGTTCTTCACAAATAACACCGGCGCACCCCAAGGAGAAACACTAGGCCTGATAAAACCCTTCTCTAGCAAATCTTGCAACTGGTCCTTTAACTCCTTCAACTCTGGCGGGGCCATGCGATACGGCGGAATAGAAATGGGCTGCGTGCCTGGGGCCAGATCAATACAGAAATCAATATCCCTGTCGGGCGGCATACCCGGCAGGTCTGAAGGGAAAACCTCGGGGAACTCCCGAACAATAGGAACAGAATCAATAGAAGGAACCTCTGAGCTGGAATCGCGAACATACGCCAGATAAGCTAGACACCCCTTCTTGACCATGCGTCGAGCCTTCAAATATGAGATAACACTGCGGGTGGCATGACCCGGGGTCCCTCTCCACTCCAATCGGGGTAAATCTGGCAAAGCCAAGGTCACGGTCTTGGCGTGACAATCCAAGATAGCATGATACGGGGACAACCAATCCATTTCTAATATAACATCGAAATCCACCATGTCTAAGAGCAATAAATCAACACGGGTCTCAAGACCCTCAAATAATACCACACAGGAACGATGAACTCGGTTGACCACTATAGAATCCCCCACCGGTGTAGATACATAAACAGGAATACCCAAAGCATCACTAGGCATAGACAGGTAGGGTGCAAAATAGGACGACACATATGAATACGTAGACCCGGGGTCAAATAGCACTGAAGCATCCCTATCACAAACCAGAATAGTACCTGTAATAACTGCATCTGAAGACTCAGCCTTTGGCCTGGCTGGAAGAGCATAACACCGGGGCTGGGCCCCACCTCCCTGAACTATGTCTCTGGGACGATCGGCTGCTGGCTGGCCTCTACCTCTGGCGGTCCGAGCTCCACCTCTATGGCCTCTACCCCCGCCTCTAGCTGGCTGGGCGGCCTGTGGATCACCTGATGCCTGAATCATAGGACGAGGACCCTGCTGCTGAGAGCTGTCAGAAGCGCAAGGGCAATATCTGGCAATATGTCTCGTGTCGCCACACGTATAACAAGCCCTCGACTGCTAAGAATAACGGAGTGGTGGTGCGCTGATAGGTGATGATGGTGAACTGAAAAGCTGCTGGTCAGAAGACTGCGGCTGAGAGCCACGACCACCTGAAGTACCATGTGAGACCTGTAGGGCTGACTGAAAGGGCCTCGGAGGATAGCCTCTACCATAAGAATCCCCACCTCCAGACGAGGTACCACTGAATCTACCTTCATGACGGGGTCTCTTGTCTGACCCATGACCACCTCCCCGTGCAAGAGTCATCTCAACTCTACGGGCCGCATTGGCCGCCTCCTGAAAAAAAATCTCACTACCAGCTCCCATAGCCATCTGGAGACGAATCGGCTGAATCAATCCATCAATAAACCTCCGCACCCTCTCTCTCTCGGTGGGGAGTATAACAACAGCATAGCGTGCCAGATCAATGAACCGAGTCTCATACTGTGTGACTGTCATAGAGCCTTGCTGGAGGCGCTCGAACTGCCTGCGTAGTGCCTCCCGCTGAGTAACTGGGAGAAACTTCTCCAAAAACAACTCCGCGAACTGATCCCATGTCAATGCTGGAGACCCTGTTGGTCTAGATAGGCAATAGTCCCTCCACCAAGTCTTGGCGGATCCTGCAAGCCGGAAGGTGATGAAGTCGACCCCATTGGTCTCCACAATACCCATAGTCCTAAGGATCTCATGGCAGCTGAATAAGAAATCCTGGGGATCCTCTGATGAAGCACCGCTGAAGGTGGTGGTGAAGAGCTTGGAGAACCTATCAAGCCTCCACAAAGCATCTGAAGACATAGCCGCTCCATCGCCGGTCTGAGTTCACAATACCTGGCTGAACCGCCACAGCTGGCTGAACCACTGGAACCTGAGCCTGGGGAGCTACCTGCTCCGGAGTACGTGTAGCAGGAGTCTGAACCCCTCCTCCAGCCTGAGAAGTGGCTGGTGCTACTGGAAGCAAACCCGCTCTAGTGACGCTCTCCACAAAGCCTACCAATCTGACCAGAGCGTCCTGAAGAACTGGGGTGGCTATGAACCCCTCTGGGACCTGAGCTGGGCCCACCGGAGCAGCTGGGGCTGGAACCCCCTCATCATAATCAACATGAAGCTCCACCTCTGGGACTGCCGCTCGGGGCTGAGCTCTGCCCCTGCCTCGGCCTCTGGCGTGGCCTCGGCCTCTGCCCCTCGTAGGAGCTGCTGCTGGGGGCTCGGGCTGCTGCGCGGTGAAGAGGAAGCACGTGTTCTCGCCATCTGCGAAAGAACAGAGTAGAAGGACAATCAGTATCTGAGAAACAGAATCGCACGACAGGAAAGAACAAAAAGTGAAACTTTTCCTAACTCCGTAGACCTACTGGGATAAATACAGACGTCTCCGTACCAATCCTCAGACTCTACCGAGTTGTCCGTGAGTTGTGCGATCTAGTAAACTAGTGCTCTGATACCAACTTGTCACGACCCGGATTTTCCCACCCTCGGGAAGTCGTGATGAGGCGCCTACTAATAGGAGCTAGGCAAGCCAATTAATTTAACATTCTCTCAACATCATTAAAAGTATAAAGAAGAACGAGCAATTATATATAAAACGGAAGTCTCAAAACATAAATAAATGAAACCAAGTGCAGAGAAATTCAAATACACCTCTACCAGATCGGTGTCACTAACTCACGAACTATCTACTGAATGCTAAACACAAAGTCTGAATAGAATACAGTACTGTCTGAATCCAGATACAAGGAAAATCAAACATCAAAGACAGAGATAAGAGAGAATCCCGGGCCATCGACGATGCCAGCAAGCTACCGTCGGAAATCCCGGAATGAAGAAGCTCCCAACGCTCCCTATTGCTGTCCAAAGCTCCTGCTCCGTACTATGATCTGTGAAAAAGCACAGAATGTGAGCATCACACAACCGACCCCATGTGTGTAATGCCTGGCCTAACCCCGCGAGGTGAGTGACGAGGCTAGACAGGACCTACCAAAAACAACAGCGCAGATATCTTATATACAAAAAACAACAGAAAATAACACAGAGAACAATCAACTAAAAAGGGAAGGGCCATAGCTCGGGGAAAATCCAGCGAATACAGATCAACGATATAACGACGAAACTACCTCCAATACCATAGCTCATAGTATAAGTGTCGGCGAGCCAACATAGTCCCATTCTTAATTTCATAAGTGACGGCGTGCCCACACGATCCATTTTCAATATATAATAAGTGTCGGCTGCCACATGATCCCATTTCATAATATAATATATATATAAGTGGACGGCGTGCCACACATCCCATTAATTATAGAGTTTAAGTGGACGACGTGCACACGATACCATATCATTAGTATATAATGGACGGCGTGCACACAGTCCCGTTATCATATGCAAAATATCTGACTGTAAAGAAGCCCCTTAAGGAATTCGACAACATAACACTTTAACCCGGCAAGGGTACAGCTAACAGCCCAAATATCCTGGCAAGGGAGAGTACATAATAATAGTCTACACGTCCCGGCAAGGGAATAATCACAACACATCCTCTTTTAAATCACTTCTTTCTCAACTATCACATTCTTGTTCGAGCCAACGCTCCAAAATATACCAATCACAATTCTTCCTCAACCGCTTACATTATATGAAATTTATCAATTAAGCAAGGAAGTTGTGTCACATCATTCGAATTAAAAGCAATTAAGACTCACGGTCATGCTAGACTCCGGTGCATAGATAACCGTCACCATGCCTATACACCGTACTCCACATTTAGCAAGTAGTAAATAACATCCTAATCCTATTCCCTCAAGCCAAAGTTAGAACAAACACTTACCTCGGTCCAAGAATAGCAATCAACTCTCTAATACCGCCTTTCCTCTACAATCCAACTCCGAAACAATGATATCTAGGCATAATTAGTTCAATAATATCAATAAGGGCTCAAAAACATAATCCCATAGCCTAGAAATGAAATTCCTATCATTCTTCCAAAAACACCAAAATTCGACACCGGTCCCACATGGTCCAAACACGAGGCTCGGACCAAAACCCAATCACCCATAACCCCATGAGTTCAAATATATAATTTGTTTTAAGGTTCGACCCCAAATTGAGGTTGAATCACCCAAAATTCTCAAAACCCTAACTCTACCCAAAACCCCTAATTTCTACTTTGATTTCATGTTTTTAGGCCTAGGAATTCACTAATTAGTGAAGAAAATTAGGTGGGGAATTACTTACCCAAAAAGTCTTGGAAGAGGGGAGCTTCAATGGAGTCCTAAGGCTTGATGGAGAAGAGAGCTCGTGAGAAGAAGTGAAGAATTCCCGTAATGAAATGTTCTATTTTTAAAAAATCACTAAAGCCTATTTGTTCTATGCGTTCGCGACTCAGTCTCGCGTTCGCGAAGGAGGGCTGGTTTGATGCTCTACGCGTTCGCGATGGTGTTATGCGAACGCATAGAAGGAAACTGGGGGGAGGGGGGGTCCAGGTTTGGCCTACGCGTTCGCGAGGGGAGGTATGCGAACGCGTTGCAGAGGGGTATAAGGCTATGCGAACGCGATGGAGGGACGCGAACGCGGAAGGAGAAATGTCAGAGCTATGCGAACGCGAAGGGGGCTGCGTTCGCGAAGAACAAAATCTGGTATGCAACAACATGAAAAATCTGATGTGTTTTCTAAGTGTAAAACTACCCCGAACCACCTCCGAATCACTCCCGAGCCCTCGGGGCTCCCAACCAAACACACACACTAACTCAATAACATCCTATGAACTTACTCGAGCGATCAAATCGCCAAAATAACATCAAAAATTATTAAATCAAGCCTCAAGATCATCATTTTCATTTCAAACTTCATAACTTCAAATTTTAGATATTTGGGTCGGAAACACGTCAAATGACATCCGATTTCGACCAAACTTTATAGAAAGTGCTTAACACATATTTAAGACTTGTACCGGGCGTCGGAACCAAAATACGAGCCCGATACCATAGTCTTTTGATCAATTTTCATTTCCATTTTCCTTAATAATTTCACAGAAAAATTCATTTCTCGGGCTCTCGACCTCGAAATTCGACTCCGGGCATATGCCCGAGTCCCATATTTTTCTACGGACCCTCCGGGACCGCCAAATCACGGGTCCGGGTCCATTTACCAAAAATATTGACCAAAGTCAACTTTAGCAATATTAATATCAAAATTCTTCAAATTTTTCACAAAGTTCACATATTTCAACATAAAAGCTTTCCGGCTTCGCGCGCCGAACTGTGCACGCAAATCGAGGCAACTAAAAGCGAGGTTTTCAAGGTCTCGAAAGCACGGAAATAGGAAGAAATCCGGTGATGACCCTTTGGGTCGTCACAGTTTGGAGCCCCGAGGGCTCGGGTGAGTTTTGGATAGGCTACGGAGTGATTTTTGAACTTGGGGAATTGCTGGTATGTTTCAGCTGTATAGCAGGCCTCTGATCTCGCAATTGCGAAATCAGGCATCGCAATTGCGACCTAAGCAGTGACCGCAAATGCGAGCTTTTGCTTTGCAATTGTGAAGAAGTCAAGGCCAGTTTTTCTCGCAAATGGGTGATTTACTTCGCAAATGCGAAGGTTGACCAGGCAAGCCAGTAGTCGCAAATACGACATAATTGTCGAAATACGAAGGCAGCAGAGATTGCGAAGGTTCGCATTTGCGATGCCCTTCTCGCAATTGCGAGCTTCGCAAATGAGAAGCTCCTGTCGCAATTGCGACATCTGCAGCTGATCAAAACATCATTTGGACGGGATTTTCAATTCACTTCTCAAATTTTCAAACCCTAAGCTCCCATAGGCGATTTTCTTGAAGAGAGTTCTTCCCCCAAATCATAGGTAAACGATTTCTAACTCATTTTCTTCAATCTATTTCATCTTTTTACATGATTTCATCTCAAAATCTAGGGGTTTTCATGGGAAATTGGGTGTTTTTGGGTAGAATTTAGGAATTTTGAATTTGGGGGATTTAGACCTCAATTTGAGGTCAAATTCCGAAACCAATTGTATATCCGGGCTCGGGGGTGAATGGGTGGTCGGGTTTTGGTCCGAACTTCGAGTTTTGACCAAGGGGGCCCGGGGTCGGTTTTTGACTTTTTGGGAAAAATGTTGGAAAATCTATAATTGTGTATTGAAATTGGTTTCTTTAGCGTTTATTGATGTTATTAAGTTAATATTGGCTAGATACGAGTAAATTGATGGTGGAATCGAGAGGTAAAGCAGTGGTTGAGTTTTGAAATACCCGTTGGCTTGAGGTAAGGGTTTGATCTAACCTTGACTTGAGGGACTAGGGATCCCCGACTTGCTTCCTATGTGAAATATCATGTGTGTGGCGTATAGGTGCGGTGACGAGTACCTATGCATCACCAAATTACTTGTTTAGCCCGTTTCCTTTCCCCGTTTCCCTATATCTTTCTTTCTGCCTTAATTGCTACTTGCTCATAAATGTTTCCATGCCTAATTGCTTCATGTTAACTGTTGTTCTCTTATTTGAATTATTTAATTGCTTCATGATAACTGATGATGTTCCCATTGAAGTATTATTGATTTCGTAGCTTCATTTTATTATCCTGTTGGCTTATATTGATTTATTGGTGCCTTATGGTGCACCTTGGTTGGTCTCGCTGAGTAGTTTTCACTGGTGAAATTTCATAATCGTAGTGATATTCCCTTATGTGGATTAAGGTATAAGTAATGTGGGGATTTGAGTTAGTTTTGTGAAACACTCGTCTTTATTCTTTTGTGTTTGGTGCTAATATATATATTGGGATCGGGTTGCACGCCGCAATAGGAGGAATAAGGGTGAAATATGATTGTCTGGTGGGATCGGGTTGCACGACGCAACAAGGAGTAATAAGGGTGGACAGGTGGGATCGGGTTGCGTGCCGCAACAGGAGGAATAAAGGTGATATGTGTTGAGGAGTAATAAGGGTGGACAGGTGGGGTCGGGTTGCACGCCGCAACAAGGAGGAATAAGGGTGAACATTGATACCGTTGTTGTTTATATGTTAGGATCGGGATGCGTGCCACATCAATTGTTATTATGTTTTCATTTCTATTAAGGCCCATTACTATTATGTTGAAAAACCTTTAAGGATTGGTTATAGCTGAATAATAGTAGAACATTTGGGTTTTGAGTTTATTTAATGCTAGTTATTGCTTATTACTTTCTGCATTTCCTTTCTGTTTAGTATAAACTGTTGCAGGTTGTATATGCTGTATGCCCCGCCGTAGCCTCGTCACTACTTCGTCGAGGTTAGGCTCGGCACTTACCATACATGGGGTCGGTTGTACTGATACTGCACTCTGCACTTTCTGTGCAGATTTTGGAGCTAGTGGCTGATCGTGAGGTTGGTTGCCATCACTGCTTCCCGGAGACCCAAGGTAGTCCTGCAGGCGTCCACAGGCCCTGGCGTCCCCTTATATCCTATTTCATTTTCTGTTTTATATATTCCCGAGACAGATGTAAACTTTTGTTCAGACCCTTATTTGTAGTATTCGTATACTGTTCGTAAGTTGTGACACCAGTTCTGGGTGAAATTTATTACGGTTTTGTTATTACTATAAGGATAATCTTTTAAAGTGTGTTCTTCCGCATTTAATTCCGCTAATTTATTTTTGTTAAATTTTTAACTATAAAAAGTTAAAAGTAAAAGGTGAGATATCCTGTAATGTTGGTTTGCCTAGCGAGTACAACGTTAGGTGCCATCACGGTCCCGACGGTGAAAAATTCGGATCGTGACACGCACAAACATATATCGTGTGTGTGCCTTATATATGTAAGTGCAAATACGCGTATATCATCAAGTTTATTTGGCCAACAATATGTAACTTTTCATAACAAAGCCTAATAAAATAAATTGGAAAATAGAGTAATAATTAACGTGCTGCAGCTAGTTAAATTGTGTTGATTATGTAATTTTTTATGCACTGTTAGTGTATATACCTTATCCAAGTTATAATTAGACTTCATCCTTCCTCGAATAAATTTGATGTGAGGTCTTTCAACTTTGTGTTCATTACGTAAAAGTTACTTTTCTTCTTTTTGTTACGTAAAAATCATTCAATTTTGTGTTCATGACCCAAAAGTCACTTTTCTTTCTTTTATCACACAAAAGTTATTTTACTTTGCTCTATTTATCACAAAAATCACATTGGTCAGATTTTATAATACTTTTACTGAAAAAGTCTATTATGTCCTTGACATTAATCCTCTCATTTATGTAATATCTTCTATATTATATACTATATAATATATTTTTACCTAGGTATTTTACTAATAATTAAAATAATATTAAATTATTTTATTTATTATTTTTGTAATATATCCATACATTTAATTTTTTCATGGCACACAATTTGTTTAATCATATTCAAACATGAACATATTTTAATTATGAAATGATAGAAATATTTATTTTTTAATATTTATTTAAAATAATAAAACAGATTTGTTTAACAAATGATAGTTTTTTATAGTCAACAAAAAATTTTAAAAAAGCTTTAAAGATGTTTGTGTTTAATATTAAGTTTTTAAAGCTTTATCTGTTAATATTATTTATTTAAAAGTATTAATGTGATGTGTCATTTTGCTATATGTGAGTATTTTATTTATTAAATTAATGGTACGGCTTGGCTGATAAATCAATGAGCTTTGATTTGTTAATTTTCATTAAACATATTTCATTAAGTATGATCAAGAACGTGGACTTGAGATTTGTTCACAGAACTGTTACTGACAAATTTAGTAATGCTATTAATATATCTTAAAATTTAATATTAAGAAGAAAAGTAAATGTACGAGTGCGAGCCTCCCACTGGGGACCCGCTATGCCAAAAGCGAGAGAAATCCCATTCCTCTCTTTCCTTTTTTCGCCCCCCTGTCGCCACACGGGGGAACATATATTACATAAATAGGAGGATTTATAATGTCAATGGCATAATAGACTTTTCAGGTAAAAAGTTTGTAAAATCTGATCGAAGTGATTATTGTGATAACTAGAACATAGTAAAATGATTTTTGTGTAACAAAAGAAAGAAAAATGACTTTTGGATAATGAACACAAATTTGAATGACTTTAACGTAACAAAAAAAAAAGCTGACTTTTGGGTAATAAACACAGAATTGAATAGCCACCCGTAAAATTTACTCATCCTTCCTCGTTCACTTTTGATCTTTCTTTATTCTTTTTGATCTCCTCATTTCATTAACTATACATATTTAAAATAAAAATTAGTATAAATGATTGGACTCAAAAATTTAGCCGCAGTATGAGAAATTTGGAAATTCTATTACAGCAATATTTTGTTTAACACATAATTCCAATTAAAAAGATGATTATCATTTATCACCATCATTATCGTTCCAGCAGAGATTCTTGTATTGGTACACGAGTTCTTGTAAGCGGTTGGTTACTCGAATGATAGTGGCATTAGTTTATCATAAAAATTATAATGTGTTGGCATCTTAAACGTTATTGCTCTATTAGTTTCTCACAGTATTGTATTTCTTCTGAAAACTGTACAACTTTTTTTTAATAATTAAAAAAAAAACAATAAGACATGCAAGGGGTTAGACCAAAACGTACCCCTGTAAATGTCAAGCTTGGAAGAAAGAGGAATCACCTCCCATTGCCTATACTATAAAAATAGTGCTACGGTGAAATTAACATGCATAATGAGTAATCTAAGACTCATTCATTAATGATAAAAACTCATGACTAGGTATACAAGTGCTAAAGTTTATAGATCAAGGACAGCAGAAAACCCTAGCTGAGAGGGAGCTGAGAGGGAGAAGAGAGACGAAGAGGAAGAAATGAATGAAACCGTGAAAGACTTTCATTCTCTGTGTTTTGGTCTTTACATTGGCCTATATATACAATTATCTTAGTACTAATGTAACTTCCTAACTAACCAATCACTCACATCATTAACCTCTAACAGACTAACTAATCCAGACATGTATAAATAGACTAAACTACCCTTCATGCTTAAGCCACTCCTCTTTCCTCAACACTCCACCTCAAGCTAGGTGGTATGAAAACATTAAGAACACCTAGCTTGGACATCAAGTATTCATGTTGTACTCTGGTTAAGCCTTTGGTTAGAACATCTGCAAGTTGTTCCTTCGTGGCAACATACTCTGTCTTCACCAGCCCATTTTGTATCTTCTCCCTTATGAAATGACAATCTATCTCAATGTGTTTGGTACGTTCATGGAATACTGGATTTGCAGCTATTTGAATTGCTACCTTGCAGTCACTGTGAATGCTCACAGGAAGATGAACTGACACTCTAATATCTTTTAACAATCCAAGTATCCAAACTAACTCTGCCACAGTTGATGCAATGTTTCTGTGTTCCGATTCTGCAGAACTCCTAGAGATAGTGGTCTGCTTCTTAGACTTCCAGGACACTAATGAGTCACCATACATAATGAAGAAGCCAATTACTGATTTTCTAGTGAGAGGACAAGCTGCCCAGTCAGCATCACAATAGGCTGTGATGATGTTCTTCTTCTTAGTAGATAAAAGTAAGCCTTGTCCGGGATGATTTTTCACATATCTAACTACTCTCTGTGCGGCTTCCATATGAGATCTCTTGGGTTTCTGTATAAACTGACTTAGTGTCTAAACACTAAAGGCTATGTCTGATCTTGTGACATCAGGTAGAGTAGTTTTCCTAGTAGTCTTTGATACTTGCTAGGATCTGGTAACAATTCATCATTTGTTGTGTTGTGAATACCAGTATGCTCATCATACTCCTTAGTGGTTAGCTTAATGTTGGCTTCAATAGGTGTGACAACTGGTTTTTGCAGCTCCCAACCCAAGTTCAGAGATCAGTTCCAGAGTGTACTTCCTTTGGTGCATTAGAATGCCTTGTTGTGACCTGGCAAACTCAATGCCAAGGAAGTATTTCAGTTCACCTAGGTCTTTAATCTTAAAAGCTTGCTGCAGTTTGGCCTTGGCCTCTTTTATTAGTATTAGATCAGGACCAGTGAGGAGCATGCCATCCACATACACCAAGATGGCTATAGTGTGTTTGCCTATCACTTTTATGAATAATGAGTGGTCACGTTGTCTTTGCATGAACCCAAACTTCAATAGTGCTTCAGAAAGTTTGGCATTCCACTGTCTTGGTGCATGTTTAAGTCCATACAAGGATTTAAGATGTCTGCATGCCGGTCTGCTCTCTCCCCGACTCTGAAATCCTTGAGGCAGAGTCATATAGATCTTATCATGTAAATCTCCCTGCAGAAAGGCATTGTCCACATCCATTTGATGGATGTGCCAATGTTCAGAAGCAGCAACAATCAGAATTGTTCTAACAGTAACCATTTTTACTGCTGGACTGAAAGTTTCTTGGTAGTCAATGCCCTCTTGTTGGCTATACCTCTTGGCCACAAGCCTAGCTTTGAACCTCTCCACCTCTCATGTGGCTTTGTACTTTACTTTGTATATCCACTTACAGCCAATGGGTACTTTGTCATCAGGCAAAGGTACCACATCCCAAGTATGGTTTGATTCTAAAGAAGCAATTCAGCTTACATTACATCTACCCACCTGGGATCCTTGACTGCTTCTTCAAATGTAGTAGGTTCTACTATTTAATAGAAGACAGCTAGATAGCATTGATACTTGGGAGAAACACCTTCTAAGGAGATATAGTTTGCAATAGAATAAGGAACAGATTTGTGACTTGGACATGTCACAAAGTCCTTCAACCAAATAGGAGCCTGCTTGGTCCTCAGAGATCTTCTTAGGATAGTGGTGTTTTGATCAGCAGAAGCCAAGGAAGTTGACACTCCTTCAGAGGCATTGGAGGGCTGCTCTGAAGCCTCATGTCTTGAGTTACTACCCTCAGGGCTGAGGCTAATAGCGTAGAAGGAGAAGGGGCATGCCCTGAGCTGTGAGACTCATGTGAAACTGAGATGTAATCTGCACCATAAGTAGGAGAATCAGATGACAAAAACACAGGTGGAGGTGAGGATTGAGACTCCTTAAAAAGAAAGATATCCTCCTTGAAGGAGACATCCCTATTTATAAAGAAGCAATTAGTAGCAAGGTCCAGCAGCACATAGCCCCTTTGAGTGTCAGAAAAGCCCATAAGAACAATAGGTTTAGCTCTGGGAAGAAGCTTATCTGTTTCTTGAACTTGCTTGGCATAACACAAGCATCCAAGAACTCTCAGATGCTCCAGAGTAGGTTCTTGTCCATATAGCAGCTCAAAGCGAGACAAACCATTGAGAACAGAAGTTGCACTCTGTTGATGATATAAACAACTGCAATAACACAGTGACCCCAATATTTAATAGGAATATGTGCTTGAAACCTCAAGGCTCTAGTTACCTCCTGAATATGCCTGTATTTTCTCTCAGCAACTCCATTTTGTTGAGGGGTATATGCACAAGTCTTCTGGTAAATAATACCATACTTCTGAAATAGTGCATGACAGATAGAATTTACAAACTCAGATCCATTATCAGACCTGACTACTTTCAGAGTTTTGTTGAATTGAGTTTGAACAAAGGCAACAAACTGGTAAGGACCACGCACACATCAGTCTTTAGTTTGAAGAGATATAACCAAGTCATTCTGGTAAAGTCATCAACAACTATTATAAAGTATTTATTACCATCAAAATTTGTAGGGCCCCTAAACACCCACATGAATTATATCAAAGACAACAGTACTTTTAATTGCTAGTAGGAAAGGGTAATCTGGTGTGCTTAGCACATGGACATACAGTGCATTTATTTATGGTATCAGTAATATTTGCTAGTTTGGTAGGAAACAACTTCTTAAGGACTATACTAGACACATGTCCTAATCTTTTATGCCATAAACTAACATCAGTGGTAGAGTTACTCCTGTGTGACTTTATTCCAGCAACAACCAATGAGATTGCAGTGAATTTTCTTGGAACCATGATTCTACAGGAAATGCAGTCCATCTCTCTCCCTACCAATTTCCCTCACCTTGCCACTGAAGATATCCTGAAATACATAGAAATAAGGATAAAAAGAAGCAAAACATCTTAGGTCTCTTGTCACTTTGGAGACTGACAACAAGTTGAATTTGAACTTAGGCATATAGAAAACTTCTTTAATGACATTGTTGTCTGAAATATGTCTATCTCCAATGCGAGTTACTTGAGTGACATCTCAATTAGGCAATAGAACTTTTCTGGGATTAGTGGGTGCATTTAGGGAGGTTTTGGTTAATAGATTGATATCTGACACCGTATGGTTTGTGGCTCCTATGTCAATGATCCATTCTTGTGGACTAGAGACGCCAAAAGAGCAATGGTAGTACCTGTTGCATTTACCTGAGAAGTAGATGATGAGGTGCCATGGTGATTGCTGTTCGAAATCTACATGATTTGCTCATATTATTCTTTGGTGAATGGAAAACCACCTCCTTGAGCTGATGGCTTTGCATTTGCAGCACCTTGAACCTGTGAAGCAACAGAGCTAGCCTGAACCCTAGAACCAAAATTCCCTTGTACCTGGTAGTTTTCAGCAACATGACCCATTGCATAATGATGATCATAGTTTACAGGCAATGATTGCATTGGCATGTGCTGAGAGGCACTATCAACATATACAGGCATGGAGTAACCAATTTTTATCATTACATTGTGTGCACTAGCTCCCCCTTTCTTCTTGAACTTATAATCAGAGGGATATCCTATTATTTTGTAACAATTCTCCTTACTATGACCTTTCATTTTGCAAAACTCACACTGAACATTATAGTTCTTTCTAAACTTTGGATTAGAGTTGGACCTAGCACTATAGAGTGCTGTAAAATCATAGGTATTTGCATTCACAGTAGGAGGAGGACCTAACACACCAGCTGAGGCAGCTACAGCTTGTTGGCTCTCATCACTCATGAGCATTGCATATGCTTGATTTACTGTTAGTAAGGGCTTCATCATAAGAATTTGACTACGAGCATGTGAGTAAGAGTCATTTAGGCCCATTAGAAACTGATATACTTTTTGTTTTCGTAGATGCACAATAAAATTCTTTGTTTTGGCACAATCACATACAGAGGTAGGTATTACAGACTCAGATTCATCCCAGAGATCTTTAAGTTTTGAATAATAGACAGAGATAAATGAGGTACCTTGACACAAAGTGGCTGTTTCCTTGTGTAAATTGTAGCAACGAGTATCATTTACCTTATCAAATCTCTCATGAAGATCCAACCCACTGTTTGTGCACTGGTGGCATAAGCTATACCACTATTTAGTGAAGGAGCAGTTGAGTTCATCAACCACGACAGTATGATAACATTACACCTTTCCCACTGGTACCAATACTTCTCACGAAATCTCTCCTTTGGCCACTTGCCATCAACAATTCCCAGCTTATTGCGGCCAAGTAGAGCAATTCGCATAGATCGATACCATAAGGAGTAGTTATCAATTCCAGTCAACTAAAACGAAATCAAGGAGATGTCGCTTGTATCACCAGGAGCAAGGTACAGAGGATGAGTAACCGCTACTGTAACGCCGCTACTGTAACGCCTTCCTCAATTTCATCATCTGATGAAGCATGCGATGCATTCTCAGCAGTGATAGTTGCGTTTTCATGATCTACATCATAATCGCCATTGTTGAGTTGTTCGAAGCTTTTAATCAGAGAAATTGAGATCATAACTGACTCAAATTTAGAGAATAGCAGCTGAAATTAGAGCAGCGAAGAGGATTAGGATCGATTTTGAGCGTCAATTCAGATCTCAAGGCTCTAATACCATGCTAAATTTTATAGATCAAGGACATCAAAAAACCCTAGCTGAGAGGGAGCTGAGAGGGAGAAGAGAGACGAAGAGGAAGAAATGAATGAAACAGTGAAATACTTTCATTCTCTGTGTTTTGGTCTTTACATTGGCCTATATATACAATTAGCTTAGTACTAATATAACTTCCTAACTAACCAATCCCTCACATCATTAACCTCTAACAGACTAACTAATCCGAACATGTATAAATAGACTAAACTACCCTTCATGCTAGCTTAAGTCACTCCTCTTTCCTCAACAACAAGGTTGTTTAGAAAACAATAAAATGATCGAAAATAGATGCTGGAATATCCACTTCAGGTTGAGTTGGTTACTAATCTCTTCAAGATGTTGTTAAACAATTTCTTCGAAGTTCATTTAAATCGGTATCAACACTCTACTTCTGTGCACTCCAAAACAAACAAGGCCATCATGCAAATGCATGAAGGACCTTTAATTGTATGTAATGTGTTTTAGGTGCCAATAATTTGTGTTTTATTCCTATGCTCTTAAATTAGTGGGAGTCGTACATATATCTTCAATATTTTTCTAAAATGCCGCCTTGCGGTGATGTGAATTTGGTATTAGCCCCTACCTTTGTATATTAAGATCCAAAAAATGAATACATAACGAAGAGGGACGTAAAACCACCTCCTCAAAAACTATAAGTGAGTTGGACATGCCCAACTTATAATACAATTTTGATGCAAGTGCATGTCGTTGTATGTACATATATCTTCAACTTAAGTGCTAGGTTGTACTCTTTAAGGCAAAATATTCTATTGAAATAAACAGTGTACTCTTAAGGCAAAATCGTACAATGACAGCGTTATAGAAGAAGATATTGTTGGAGGTACTTAAGACAAGAAACAAGGTGATAGAATGATAAAACGACAGTGGCATCAACCTTTTGAGTTGATTTTGCTATAGCAGTAGATGATCACTTTGAAGGTACAAAGCACAAATGAGTAGCAATCAAAAGGCTAAAAAACGATGGAAAATATGATGATTTGATTTGGTTTTTTTCTTTGGTCAAAGAAAAAGGTTTTAGTGAAGTAAGGGGGATAAATTGGCATGATTGTGGGAACCCACCACAGTGGAAGAAACGGTGGAAATCCATCATTATGGGTAAGAAAATCGCCATCATTTGCACGTGTCCCCTTGGCCCAGCTTTAAACATTTACATAAGACGAAAATAAATACACTTCTTCAATAATAACGTTATATGCTCATGGAGTACTCCGGTACATAAACTAGGGTAACAAATTAAAAGTAGAGCAATGCCGTCCGTTTTCATTTCGTGAAAATCCTTGACTTTAAATAAAATGAAAGTTCATTTATGGCCTTTTTGGCAGTAACTAATCTAAATTGGTAATTCGTTGGGCAGGAGTCGTCATATCATACTTGTCACGACCCAAAATCCGCTAAGGGTCGTGATGGCGCCGGACACCACTGTCAGGCAAGCCAACCAAATTACTTATTGAAATTCTCGTTTTAATACTCTTGAAATCTATGATTTTCCTCCATTTTTATAAGTAAAAAGATAATCGCTTCAATTCAAATTAAATGATAAAGAATTAATACAAAGTACTTCAAAACCATCCCAGAACCCGGTGTCACAAGTGCATGAGCAATTTCTAAGAAAAACCGAATAAAGTACAACAGCTGTCCGGAATACAATTGGACAGAAAATAAATACAATATACTGGAAGGGACTATACTAGCTGCGGGCCGCCTCGAATACTGCACTCACCTAGTCCCAGAATCATCCGTGCTGCTACGCCCAGTAGACCACTAGAGTTACATATACCTGTGCAACAAAAATGCACAGAAGTGTAGTATGAGTACATAAACAACGTGTACTCAGTAAGTATCCCGCCTAATCTCGAAGAAGTAGAGACGAGATGGCCGACTACGACACTTACTAAGGGTCCAATAATGTGATGTCAATAAAACATTAAATAGCGGATTTCTATAAACATGATTTTAATCCAATAGAAGGAAACAAGTGAACAATTATTTTCTTTTATAGGAAATTTCCAAAATTTCCCTTTCATTATTTATCCAAATGTTCTCAAGCCATGAAGAGGCAATATCAACTTTAATAAGTTCAAGGCAGCAATACAAGCATGCGCAAATCATGCCGAGGCGTACGGCCCGCTCCACCAGAAAATAAATTGTGCACTGCCGAGGGTCGAACGGCGCGAACCATAGATGCATCTATTACCCCGCTCGCGAACTATCCATGCAACGCGGTCAACATAAAATAAACAATCACCCTGCTCGTGAACCATACATGCTACGCAGGTACACATAGAAACACATGCTCAGATAGCCAATTAAGAATTTATCGGGGAATATTTATTCAAATAGAAGCCACTTTCTTTTTTAACAATTTAAGAAAAGAAGTTTAATCCTTTTTGAAATTTATTTATTAATTCGATGTGGCTTAGGCAATTCGAGCTGTCAATAAGTTTACAATTAATCCAAGTATAGCATGCTTTTGGGTCCTAGACTACCTGGACAATAGCATAATAGTAGCTACGCACGGACTCTCGTCACCTCGTGCGTACGTAGCCTGCACAAATAGGAGCACATAACCAATTAACTCACCTATGGGGACAATTCCCTCTTACAAGGTTAGAAAGGAGACTCACCTTGCTCCGAAGATCCATAACTGGCATTCCACGCCTTTCCGAAGGCTCGAATCGATGCACAATGCTCCAAAACTAGTCAATAATTATGTAAACCCATTAATATATGCTAAGATACTCATTATAATCCAATCTATAACAATTCCTAACCCCGATCGAAAAGTTGACAAAAACGCCCTCGGGCCCACGTGCCCGGAATCCGAAATTTTTCGAAGATAAAGTTTACCCATAGCCTCACGAACTCAAATATATGATTTTCTCTAAATTCGATACCCAAAATCGTGGTCAAAATCCAAGAATACTAGTTTTCTAGGTTTTCCCTCAAACCCCAAGTTTTCTACAATTTTCCATGTCTAAATCCATATATAAACCTTGTTTATACTCAAAACTAGTAGAGATCACTTACCTCATGCTTGGTGATGAAAATGGCACTCCAAAGTTGCTCCAAAATCGGCTCCCATGGAAGAAATAAAGTGAAAATGAGCCAAACTTCGATTTTTAAAAGAACCCCACTGCCTCCAGCAGTTTTCGCATCTGCGGAAAAATAACCGCATCTGCGGACAAATGACCGCATCTGCGGAAAAATGACCGCATCTGCGGTTATGACAGCAACCAGCACTTTTTCCCGAAACGGAAATGAGCATAACTCCTTCATACGATGTCCAAATTCGACGATTCTTTTTGCTATGGCTCCATAATTACGATACAGATCTAACGGTTCAATAAAAACTTAATTTGGAGCTCATTTTCTTAATATGGTACCCCTTTATGTCCAAAGAAATTGCGTTGAAACATCAAATAAGAGCGCGATACAACCCAACACACAGCCGAGGCCCCCGGGACCCCGTCCAATCACACCAACCCACTCCATAACATAACACGGACCTGCTCGAGGCCTCAAATCATACCAAACAACGCTAAAATCATGAATCAACCTCCAATCCAAGCTTTATGAACTTTAGAATTTTAAACTTCTACTTTCGATGTTTAAACCTATCAAATCACGTCCGATTGACCCCAAATTTTGCACACAAGTCACATTTGACATTACGGACCTACTCTAACTTTCAGAATCGGATTCCGACCCCGATATCAAAAAGTTCACTTCCGGTCAAACTTCTCAAAAACCTTCAATTTTCTATCTTTAGCCAAATGACTCCAAAACGACCTACGGACCTCCGAATTCACTTCCGATCGCGCTCCCAACTCCAAAATCACCATACGGAGCTACTCCCAGACTCGGAATCCCAAACGGACATCGATAACACTGAAATGCACTTCAAAACAAACTTATGAAATTTCTTCCAAAATGCTAACTTCCACAATAGGCGCCAAAACATTCCCGGGTCTTCCAAAACCCGATCTGGACATATGCCCAAGTCCGAAATCATCATACGAACCTGCTGGAACCTTCAAATCCCGATTCCGAGGTTGTTTACTCAAAAATCCAATCTTAGTTAATTCTTTCAACTTTAAGCTTCCGAAATGAGAATTCTCTTTCTAAATCAACTCTGAACTTCCCGAAATTCGATTCCGACCGTGCGTACAAATCATAATACCACAAATGAAGCTGCTCATGGCCTCTGACTGCTGAACGACGCGCTAGAGCTCAAAACGATCGGTCGGGTAGTTACATTCTCTCCCACTTAAACATACGTTCGTCCTCGAATGTGCTGAGAACTACACTGGAGTAGTCTGAAATCACTGTTTAACTTCTCATGCACCTTCCCGTGCTACCACAACTCAGTTGAGCACATCAGCTTGATCAATTTTGAAGATATTCCCTTTTATTCAAGCAAATAAGCCTTAGAGCCCAATTCCAACATCCGAAATTCTATGCCCGACCTGTTTCCAACATATGATCACCATATCAATCACTACACGCTGTACCCAAACATGACTGCATAACTTTGCTGAATTCACACCTTGCATCACTTTACTCACCGGACCACAATAATATTTTCTGATCAACTTAGTCGAAATTCCACGAATCTGATGCTCCCATTGCATCCCATGACATACACAGGTCTTACACTAACTCTTACAATACCGCCACGACGGAAGAGATGTGCAGAAATTCATAATCAACTGCCGAGTCAACCAATCATTGAGTCTATATTTCTGACAAGAAATATTACCTCATTCTGAACCAAATAATGATCTTTGCTCCTTAATATATTTCACGTAATCAGATTGCACTAATCCTAAATCCAACAATCTCGTCTCACCCAGTACGAATTGCTCAGGCAATAAGCCACCCCGACATGACCAAAAGTCTCATATGATGCCACAATGTGCCAATAGGCTACCAATTAGAATGCGATACAAAAAGGAAAATGAACTCTGAAAAGGAATTTCAATTACCCCGCTCGCGAATCATACATGCGATGCGGTCGACATAATTAAACAAACACCCCGCTCGCGAATCATACATGCGACGCGGGCACACAGCTAATATGAGCTTTCCTCATAAAGATAGGAAACAAAACACATAAAAACAGATACGGGAAACTGTACTCCGCATCACCCTGTTGCGGCGCGCAACCCGATCCAAACAACATAACCATGGCGCGTGCCACCCGATCCACCTATAAAACTCACATAAGGAGATACACATCGAGCTAGATTGCTCATTTCAATAAAATGCCGAATATCGGTCACAAGCACGCTAGGTGCATAATACCATCCCTGGGGAGACATATAGTGCCATAAGTTACAAACTCTAGCACAACTAAGGTGCGATATACAATCTGAATCTCAAGAGCCATTTTGCTCATATAACCTCATCTCTATGCGGAGCCTCAACGCATAAGAGATTCACCAAGCCGTCTCACAACCCCGACTACTCTCCCATAAGCAGTGCATTGCTGAAATGAACAATCCGGCCTGATATAGAGCCCATACTCATATTTACATCCATTCACAGACCTCAAGCCGATTCTGATCATACCGAACTAGGCCAACGACCTTTCAAGGGTCCATAGTCACCCCCTTTTCCCATAACACATAAGAACCACCATCATAACCGGAGCAAACCTCCACAGTCCATAACCCAATAAACCGAGTGCCCTCCAGGCATAAATTCTCAAATTAATGATATTACCACAATCCTCATACTTGGTTTCAATCTTAAATCAATCAAGTGACTACATGCCACACTTATACAATCTTCCTGTGGGACACGCTCCCACAACCTTCCGAAACACATAACAGGTCCGTACATCCAAACCACCGGCCGCACTAACGCTGAAAAGCGATCAAGAATCCTTAACCAGGATGCAAAGTCGTTTTTCACAAAACACCAATCTCAGGTGACACTGACGACAATACCGACTTACTTTAAACATCGAAACTCCTTTCCTGCTCATCCGAGCTCGTGGCATCCTTGTCTGCTCCGAACTGCAACCTTGATCCTCAATTCAAATTCCATAGCTCTCACTGCGCCCAACGTGCCAATATACGATAGAACACGATTTTTGTTATCATAACTCCGGAACCACTAATAGGTTAACACTTCATCACATAAAAGCTTTTCACTAAACTCACTTCAGGAGAACCATAGCAACACACAGGTAAATTCTCATAACTGAAGAATATGCAAATCTCTAAGTAGTGGTCTAAGCCACTATAGCCTTCCGGAATCCGCTTCCACATAACAAGCCATAACAGTAGTATGCTTCTGAATAACATTAATTACGGCGGCTGACAAGCCTCATACGCTCCGTCACCAATCACTTGCATAACTTGATCACGCGGAAGGAACTGATCACTATCATCAATATGCCAATTCAACCATGGCTAGCCAATCCATCTTCGTCCCATTTATCCTTGATTGCCTTGGAAATAACAATAACTCCATTCAACACGTACCACACTCCATCCGCACTCAATCCCGAGTGACCTTGAATCACGAGACCATGCTGTCTCAAACCCCCCGAACCATTTCATATCTCTCAAATGCTACACTGCAAGTCAAAATATCATAGAACATTCTGGGCACCTTCTCATAAGCTGCTACAAGGCTTGATTCTTAATTGTACTTATAGGCTCGAAATCATTAGGCACCACACTTTTCCCCTTTTTTTTGAATCCATTAGGACCGTTGTTGAGAGCCACCCGCTCTGACTTGGTCCCGAATATAATCAACTCCATAAATCTTATAACACATGAATACCCTCTCGACGAAGCACCCGGCGGAATCACTTCCCTCGAAACCCGCATCCATACAAGGCATAAGTCCTGAATCCTTCCCCAAGTCTGAACATGAACCAATAAGGCCAACCATAGCATGCCTTCAACAATCCATTTGCTCAAATTACCACTTATGGTCTTTTCCCTTAGCTGAGATAACCCATCAATATGCTAATAACCAGAAACCTTGCAAGTAGTTAACCATGCAACCCAATCGTAAGCGGTGGGACTCTACCACTTAGCTCGAAGCCACTATTACACAACTTTGGAATTCACCGGGATTCTTTATCTCTAATTGATATAACCTTGCGCCGTCAATCGCCAAAATTCCCGGAATCTTTCTGTAAAACCCCTTTTTGTACTCTGAATCATCAACCACATTCGCACGACCGACCTCTTCGCTGCATACCCAATAGAATTCTTCGCAGAAGCTTCGCCAACCTCGTGACCGCTAACCTGCTCACAGGGAGTAACCCACCTGTGAATCACTTCCCGACATCTTCCAATGCTGCTGCACGGGATACAATCACTATGACATCAATAACCCATCCTGAGTCCGAGCTCACTCTCTAGCTGTACAAGTCCATTCATCCCTCGTGGACATCACTTAAATGTGCGGCAACAACCCTCCAATTCGAAGTTATGCTGCATCCTTCTTCCTTTTAAGCAGCTCCTTTTCGTTTTAGAAAATCTCCTGTCACATAATAACCCATACTTCAAATTAGACCCGTAGACCCCAATCACCAATCACTAAAATTCCCAAATCGATCCAAACTCTCCTTAAGGCGCATAGTCATCCTACTACCAAGCCCATATGCAACATCTGCCACTCTCCCACTTCGGGCAAACTCGATTCTTTAATCAACCATTCGACCTGCGCTTCTCATACCTGGCCTTCTAGAAGTTTTAAACACCGCCTGACACTTCCCACATGTCCTTCCTCATACTTTGCTGCTCAATTGTTGCCTTAAATAAAATCTACCTTCGTAGCACTTGAACCCACAAATCGCTACTAACTTCAACTTTTCTGAAGATCATCTTTCTCGAGCTGCCAATATTATAAATGCCGATTCAATCCTGAACCACCCTACCTCGCGATGTCTAACAGTCGTTGCTCCAATATTATTCCTCAATGCCCTACCCCAAGGCGAATTGCAGAAGACCATAACACCGGCGAATTTAGTACATTCAATAAGGACAACGACACCGCATTGTAGAAAAAAAACTCCGCCACGCTAGCAAATACCGAGTCTCGATACCTCATCAACCCAAACCTGAACATTCTCTGCCCGATTGCCTTTCCCCTGCCTGGAATGAAACACCGAATCTCTAGATCATGCATTGAGTAAACCTCCCTTCAAGGCATTCACTACCCCGATACGTAGGCAAACATCCTACCAACAATTGTTCATAAGCATCATGGCAACTTATGCCTAACCTCAGAGCTCTTAGAAGTACCGCTACTGAGCTGAAACAATAAAATACCCTTCCATAAGGCGACGATAATAGTCCAATCAACTATACCGGGAGAAACATCCCGCACAACATTCATAGTGCCATTACAATTCTTCAATTCTCGATTTATAACAAGCGCTTCGCGTCGCATAAGATTGAGTAGGAAAGAAACATAGGCATAAACCTCACAGGAATCAAATCGCACGATAAGGAATCAAGAAGGGAAGTACTCCTAACAGCCCTGTAGCCTCCTGAAGATAAGTACAGACGTCTCCGTACCGATCCGCGAGACTCTACTAGACTTGCTCATGACTCGTGAGACCTACGGGAACCTAGTGCTCTGATACCATGTTGTCACGACCCAAAATCCACTAAGGGTCG
This sequence comes from Nicotiana attenuata, assembly GCF_001879085.1. Lineage (NCBI taxonomy): Eukaryota > Viridiplantae > Streptophyta > Magnoliopsida > Solanales > Solanaceae > Nicotiana > Nicotiana attenuata. Next base: position 171,800 of record NW_017671201.1, on the reverse strand, counting down.
TGATGGCGCCGGACACCACTATCAGGCAAGCCAACCAAATTACTTATTGAAATTCTCGTTTTAATACTCTTGAAATCTATGATTTTCCTCCATTTTTATAAGTAAAAAGATAATCGCTTCAATTCAAATTAAATGATAAAGAATTAATACAAAGTACTTCAAAACCATCCCAGAACCCGGTGTCACAAGTGCATGAGCAATTTCTAAGAAAAACCGAATAAAGTACAACAGCTGTCCGGAATACAATTGGACAGAAAATAAATACAATATACTGGAAGGGACTATACTAGCTGCGGGCCGCCTCGAATACTGCACTCACCTAGTCCCAGAATCATCCGTGCTGCTACGCCCAGTAGACCACTAGAGTTACATATACCTGTGCAACAAAAATGCACAGAAGTGTAGTATGAGTACATAAACAACGTGTACTCAGTAAGTATCCCGCCTAATCTCGAAGAAGTAGAGACGAGATGGCCGACTACGACACTTACTAAGGGTCCAATAATGTGATGTCAATAAAACATTAAATAGCGGATTTCTATAAACATGATTTTAATCCAATAGAAGGAAACAAGTGAACAATTATTTTCTTTTATAGGAAATTTCCAAAATTTCCCTTTCATTATTTATCCAAATGTTCTCAAGCCATGAAGAGGCAATATCAACTTTAATAAGTTCAAGGCAGCAATACAAGCATGCGCAAATCATGCCGAGGCGTACGGCCCGCTCCACCAGAAAATAAATTGTGCACTGCCGAGGGTCGAACGGCGCGAACCATAGATGCATCTATTACCCCGCTCGCGAACTATCCATGCAACGCGGTCAACATAAAATAAACAATCACCCTGCTCGTGAACCATACATGCTACGCAGGTACACATAGAAACACATGCTCAGATAGCCAATTAAGAATTTATCGGGGAATATTTATTCAAATAGAAGCCACTTTCTTTTTTAACAATTTAAGAAAAGAAGTTTAATCCTTTTTGAAATTTATTTATTAATTCGATGTGGCTTAGGCAATTCGAGCTGTCAATAAGTTTACAATTAATCCAAGTATAGTATGCTTTTGGGTCCTAGACTACCTGGACAATAGCATAATAATTGCTTCGCACGGACTCTCGTCACCTCGTGCGTACGTACCCCCAAAAAATAGGAGCACATAACCAATTAACTCACCTATGGGGACAATTCCCTCTTACAAGGTTAGAAAGGAGACTCACCTCGCTCCGAAGATCCATAACCGGCATTTCACGCCCTTCCGAAGGCTCGAATCGATGCACAACGCTCCAAAACTAGTCAATAATTATGTAAACCGATTAATATATGCTAAGGTACTCATTATAATCCAATCTATAATAATTTCTAACCCCAATCGAAAAGTTGACAAAAACGCCCTCGGGCCCACGTGCCCGGAATCCGAAATTTTTCGAAGATAAAGTTTACCTAGTAGACATCACTTACCTCATGCTTGGTGATGAAAATGGCACTCCAAAGTTGCTTCAAAATTGGCTCCCATGGAAGAAATGAAGTAAAAATGAGCCAAACTTCGAATTTTAAAAGAACCCCACTGCCTCCAGCAGTTTCCGCATCCGCGGAAAAACGACCGCATCTGCGGAAAAATGACCGCATCTGCGGAAAAATGACCGCATCTGCGGTTATGACAGCAACCAGCACTTTTTCCCGACACGGAAATGAGCATAACTCCCTCATACGATGTCCAAATTCGACGATTCTTTTTGCTATGGCTCCATAATTATGATACGGATCTAACGATTCAATAAAAACTTAATTTGGAGCTCATTTGCTTATTATGGTACCCCTTTATGTCCAAAGAAACGGCATTGAAACATCAAATAAGAGCGCGATACAACCCGAAACACACCCGAGGCCCCCGGGACCCCGTCCAATCACACCAACCCACTCCATAACATAACACGGACCTGCTCGAGGCCTCAAATCATTCCAAACAACGCTAAAATCATGAATCAACCTCCAATCCATGCTTTATGAACTTTAGAATTTTAAACTTCTACTTTCGATGTTTAAACCTATCAAATCACGTCCGATTGACCCCAAATTTTGCACACAAGTCACATTTGACATTACGGACCTACTCCAACTTTCGGAATCGGATTCCGACCCCGATATCAAAAAGTCCACTTCCGGTCAAACTTCTCAAAAACCTTCAATTTTCTATCTTTAGCCAAATGACTCCAAAACGATCTACGGACCTCCGAATTCACTTCCGATCGCGCTCCCAACTCCAAAATCACCATACGGAGCTACTCCCAGACTCGGAATCCCAAACGGACATCGATAACACTGAAATACACTTCAAAACAAACTTATGAAATTTCTTCCAAAATGCTAACTTCCACAATAGGCGCCAAAACATTTCCGGGTCTTCCAAAACCCGATCCGAACATACGCCCAAGTCCGAAATCATCATACGAACCTGCTGGAACCTTCAAATCCCGATTCCGAGGTCGTTTACTCAAAAATCCAATCTTAGTTAATTCTTTCAACTTTAAGCTTACGAAATGAGAATTCTCTTTCCAAATCAACTCTGAACTTCCCGAAATTCGATTCCGACCGCGCGTACAAGTCATAATACCTGAAATGAAGCTGCTCATGGCCTCTGACTGCTGAACGATGCGCTAGAGCTCAAAACGACCGGTCGAGTCGTTACAATACCCAAACAATGGAGTGATCTACGATCGCTCGTAACGAATGTTTGTTGAACTTGTTTATCATACGACTGATATAAGTGCTATATCACTTGTTTAATTGTTAGATTTACAAGAGATTATTAGTTCAAGCTAGTAGATTACCTCAACTTTAACTGTGAATTTTATGTCACTATTTCATAGTTTTCCTAAAATCACAAGGGATTGCTTAAGTTGTGATTGTTAGCCACAGACATTTACTATTTCACCATTAGGCTAATCTGAATTTCCCCTAAGTTGAATTAAAATTAAAGTTATAATAAACTTTCACATGGTTGAAGATCCTGCACATTTATTATTGGCCACGGGCAAACATGACATGCAAGGGAAAATGGCTTCTTTCACAGGGCAAATATATATATATATATATATATATATATATATATATATATATATATATATATATCCATGTAAAGGAAGACTCTAGTTTTCCTTTTCTATCCAAATTAATACGCAGAAAACTTGCAAACGTTAAAAATGGACCTGATACTTACATTAGTATAATTAGATACCAGCATTCAGCATTATATACTTGGGAGCTAGGTGAATAAGAGAACAGCAAATAATGCAATTATATCCCCAAACTTAACTGAGTTGCTTTTTAATTATTAGAAGCTGCTTTTGGTGTCCACTTCAGTTGTTCATCATTGAGTACATATATATCACCTCTTACACTTACATTCTTTAGCTTTTTTCCAAATGGACAGACAATAAAAAACAAAATTCCCGAAAGAAAGAAGTCAGTTGCCTTCTAATTACTTCATTCCTTCCATCTTCTTCGATCCATTGTTAGATTACATTACTTAAATGGTCACTCAACTATCTGAAATTACCTACTAAAGTCATTTTTCTTTCGTTTCTAACAATAAAGTTACTTAGTTATGTCTATAGCATTCAGAAGGTCATTCAACTAGATTTCTCAAACTTTTGATTGTCAAACACCTATTTTTCCATCTAAATTATCAACTTTTATATATTTTTTTACTTTTCAATTATATGAATTTTTCAGATTTTAAATTTAAACTATGGACTTTCCAATAGAATAAATAAATTTTATATATAAAATAAAATAGTATTTGAGCATATATAATGTTGGAAGAATAACATATTGAGTATAGTAAATAATTTAATTAGAACAATTTGTTCATAATAACAATTTTGATGCTAACAACACAAACTCAAAAATTTATTGACACAATTGAGAATGAAAGAAAATAAATATTTTTAAAATATATATTCTATGCACATAATATAAAAATAATTATTTGGAATAAAGGTATTTTTATAATATACATTATATATTCTTGAAAATTATGCTCAATTATTTTATTAATCTGATTTTATATATGCTAGATTATTTAAAAAAATTAAATAAAATTTATTTTTTGTATAGGTAAGTCCATAGTGTAGATTATAAAGAGAGAGAAAATAAATTATAGTATTACAAAAGTTAAAACAGGCAAAAGTTGATAATATGAGGGCAAAATAGGTATTTGACGATCAAAAGTTTAAGAAATCTAGTTGAGTGACCTTCTAAGTGCTATATGCATAGTTAAGTGACTTTTCAGTTACAAACGAAAGAAAGATGACTTTACTAGATAATTTCAGATAGTTGAGTGACCTTTTGAGTAATGGACTCTCCATTATTGCTATTCATTCTTAATAGAATGAGTTTACTCATGACTATATGTCACGACCCGAATTTACCACCTTCGGGATCGTGATGGTGCCTAACATTGAACACGCTAGGCAAGCCAACGTTACTGATCATTTTACCTTTTTACTTTATCCTTTAACAATTTACAAGTTATCATAAGAAAATCAGCGGAATAAATGCGGAAAAAAATAGAATTTAACAGGTTATCTTAATATAAATACGAAATCCATAATAAAACTCCACCCAGAACTGGTGTCACAATTTCACGGACTATCTACGAATACTACAAATAGTGGTCTGAATAAAGAAATACAAATCTGTCTCAGAAATAGATAAAACAGAGAAGAAGCAGGATAGAAGGGGACGCCAAGGCCTGCGGACGCCTGCAGGACTACCTCGGGTCTCCACTGGACTGAAAGCAGCAACCTCGAACTACGGTCCGTATGGTCCAGTATCGGGATCTGCACAAATGTGCAGAGTGTAGTATCAGTACAACCGACCCCATGTACTGGTAAGTGCCGAGCCTAACCTCGGCAAAGTAGTGACAAGGCTAGGACATGACAAACATAATAAACCTGTGCAGTTAATTAGTATACTAACAGATTAACAGATAATAAAAACTAAGCAGAAATAAACAGGAAGGGGCAACATGCTATGGGGGTTTCAACATGATCGAATTACAGCAGTAAAGGAATTTAAGCAGTTAAAACACTTTAACCAATAGCAGCAAATGAACACAGCAAACAGAAAATGTGCACGGCATCACTCTTCGTGCTTATACTCTCGATCCTCACCATGCAATCAATAATAAAAATGTGCACGGCATCACCCTTCGTGCTTTATCACTCTTCCTCACCGTATGAATAATATAAATGTGCACGGCATCACCCTTCGTGCTTTATCTCTCTTTCTCACCATATGCATCAATATAAATGTAGATGTGCACGGCGTCACCCTTCGTGCTTTATAGCTCTTCCTCACCATATGCATAAGTATGAATGTGTATGGCATCACCCTTCGTGCTTTATCGCTCTTTCCTCACCCAAACAGTAGAAACAATAACATCCCGGCAAGGGAATCAACAATATAAACAAATACATCCCGGCAAGGGAATCAGCTATAACCAATCTCGTTTCAACAGTTAACATCATAAAATAAATCTCAACTTGAGCCAATACTCAACAATGGTCAATTACCAAGAAAATATCATAAGTCTTGTTCAACATGAATAATCATCAATTTAAGCATAAATCATACATAATAAAAATCACAACGGTCACAGTTTAAGACTCAAGGGCATGCTCGACACCAACGTATAGATACTCGTCACCACACCTATACGTCGTACACAATACTAACACGTAGAAAATAAGACACAACACCTAAGGTTAGGCCAAACACTTACCTCGATTCCACGGCCAAAAATCAAGCCTCAAATACCGTTTTCCCTCTAGATTTTATCTCCAATTCACTTGTATCTAGTCATCATTAGCTTAATAACATCAATAAATGCTCAGGAACTCAAACCGAATGCTTAATTATAGTTTTCCCAATATTTTCCCCAAAAAGTCAAAAATCGACCCCGGGCCCGCTTGGTAAAAACTCGAATTTCGGAGCAAAACCCAATTACCCATTCACCCCCGAGCCCGGATATGCAATTGGTTTTGGAATCCGACCTCAATTTGAGGTCTAAATCCCGTAATTTCACCCAAAAACACCCAATTTCCCATGAAAATCACTAGATTTAGTGATGAAATCTTGTAAAAAGATGAAGTAGATTGAAAGAAATGAGTTTGAAGTTGTTTACCTATGATTTGGGGAAGATTTTCTTTGGAAAATCACTTATGGGAGCTTAGGGTTTGAGAGAATTTGAAAAATGATGAAAATCCCGTTTGAAATCCCACTTAACAGGTCGCAGTTATCGCAATTGCGAACCCTTTGAAATTTTGCTACCTTCGCATTTGCGAAGAAAACGTCGATTTTGCGACAGAGGGGCTTTCGCAAATTCCGGCCCAGAGTTCGCATTTGCAATGAGGGCCTGCCTAGGCCTGGTTCGCATTTGCGACATATTTGTTGTATTTCCCAGGCCTGTTCACTTCGCAATTGCAAAGCCTGATCTCGCAATTGCGAGATCAGAGGCCTGTGTAAAAATACCATATGCACAGAGTTTCCTAAGTCCAAATCACCCCGTGGCCTATCCAAAACTCACCTGAGCCCTCGGGGCTCCAAACCAAACATGCACACAAGTTTAAAAATATCATACGGACTTGCTCGTGCGATCAAATCATCAAAATAACATCAACAACTAAGAATTTAGCATCAAAATCAATAAAATTCTCAAGAACACCTAAAGTTACTATTTTCACAATCGAGGGTTCGATTTATATCAAATCAACTTCGATTCTTACCAAATTTCACAGATTCGACTTAAACATTATTTTAAACTTGTACCGGGCTCCAAAACCAAAATACGGGCCCGATACCATCAAGAACACACACCATTTTTTTTCCAAAAGTCTTTATATTTTCCAACAAACAATTTTCTATAAAAATTCTTTTCTCCGGCTACGGACCTCGAAATTCGATTCTGGGCATACGCCCGAGTCCCATATTTTCCTACGGACCCTCCGAGACCGTCAAATCACAGGTCCGGGTCCGTTTACCTAAAATGTTGACCGAAGTCAACTTAATTCAATTTTAAAGGCAAAGTTTAGCATTTTCTCAATTTTTTTTACATATAGGCTTTTAGGAAGCACGCTCGGACTATGCACGCAAATTGAGGAGAAAGAAAATGAGGTCTAGAAGGTCTCGGAACCCCAGATTGGGTTCTAAAATACGAGATGACCTTTTGGGTCATCACATTCTCCACCTCTAAAACAACCGTTCGTCATCGAACGGACATAGAAAAGTACCTGAGTCGGTGACAAGATGGGGATATCGGCTCCGCATATCGGACTCGAACTCCCAGGTAGCTGCCTCGACAGGCTGACCTCTCCATTGAACATGAACCGAAGGGTAACTCTTCTATCTCAACTGACGAACCTACCGGTCTAGAATAGCGACCGGCTCCTCCTCATAGGTCAAGTCCTTGTCCAACTGGACAGTGCTGAATTCTAACATGTGGGATGGATCGCTGTGATATTTCCGAAGCATGGACACATGAAACACTGGATGCACAGCTGATAAACCCTGCGGCAATGCAAGTCTGTAAGCCACCTCTCCCATTCGATCAAGGATCTCAAAAGGCCCGATGAACCTAGGGCTTAGCTTGCCCTTCTTTCCAAATCTCATCACGCCCTTCATGGGCGACACGCGAAGCAACACTCGCTCTCCGACCATGAATGCCACGTCACGAACCTTACGGTCGGCATAACTCTTTTGCCTGGACTGAGCTGTACGAAGCCTATCCTGAATGATCTTAACCTTGTCCAAGGCATCCTGTACTAGATCTGTGCCCAACAACCGAGCCTCTCTCGGCTAAAACCACCCAACCGGCGACCGACACTTCCTACCATATAATGCCTCATAGGGAGCCATCTGGATGCTCGACTGGTAGCTGTTGTTGTAGGCAAACTCGGCTAATGGCAAGAACTGATCCCAAGACCCTCCAAAGTCAATAACACATGCTCGGAGCATATCCTCCAAAATCTGAATAGTACGCTCAGACTGTCCGTCCGTCTGGGGATGAAATGTTGTGCTCAACTCGACCCGTGTACCAAACTCACGCTGAACTACCCTCCAGAAATGCGAGGTAAACTGCGTACCTCGGTCGGAGATAATAGATACGGGCACACCATGAAGTCGAACAATCTCCCGGATATAGATCTCAGCTAACCTCTCTGAAGAATAGGAGACTGCCACAGGAATGAAATGCACTGACTTGGTCAGCCTATCAACAATAACTCAGGAATCTCAATCTTCTGAAGCAAACCACCAGGTATGTGATGCTCGTACTTTAACTGCTGACAATTCAAACACCGAGCTACATATGCAACAATATCCTTCTTCATCCTCCTCCACCAATAATGCACCACAAATCCTGATACATCTTAGCGGCGCACGGATGAATAGAATACCGAAAACTATGGGCCTCCTCTAGAATCGACTCACGAAGTCCATCCACATTAGGCACACAAACACGACCCTACATCCTCAAAACTCCATCATCTCTGACTGTAACCTGTTTGGAACCACCGTGCCGCATTGTGTCCCTAAGGACAAGCAAATGAGGGTCATCATATTGCCGATCCCTGATACGCTCAAATAATGAAGATCGATCGACTGTGCAAGCTAAAACACAGCTGGGATCAAAAACATCCAACCTCACGAACTGATTGGCTAAAGCCTGAACATCCAAAGCAAACGGTCTCTCACCGATAGGAATATACGCTAAATTGCCCATACTGGCTGACTTCCTACTCAAAGCATCGGCCACTACATTGGCCTTTCCCGGATGATACAAGATGGTGATATCATAGTCTTTCAATAGCTCCAACCACCTCCTCTGCCTCAAATTTATCTCCTTTTGCTTGAACAAATACTGCAAACTCTTGTGATCCGTGAACACCTCACACGACACGCCATATAAATAATGCCTCCAAATCTTCAGCGCTTGGACAATGGCTACTAGATCCAAATCATAAACTGGATAATTTTTATCGTGAATCTTCAACTGCCGCGAAGCATATGCAATAACCTTGCCATTCTGCATCAACACCGCACCAAGTCCAATACGAGACGCGTCACAATATACTATATATGGCCCTGAACTCGTGGGCAATACCAACACCGGCGCCGTGGTCAAGGCTATTTTGAGCTTCTGAAAGCTCGCCTCACACTCGTCCGACTACCTTAATTGGGCACCCTTCTGGGTCAACCTGGTCATCGGGGGATCAATAGATGAAAACCCCTCCATAAACCGACGGTAATAGCCCGCCAAACCCAAGAAAATCCAAATCTCTGTAGCTGATGTGGGTCTAGGACAGTCCTTGACTGCCGCAATCTTCTTAGGATCCACCTGAATACCCTCTGCTGATACAACGTGACCCAGGAATGCTACTGAACTCAACCAAAACTCACACTTCAAAAACTTAGCATACAACTGACTGTCTCTCAGAGTCTGAAGAACGACTCGAAGATGCTGCTCATGCTCCTCACGGCTGCGGGAGTAGATCAAAATATCATCAATGAAGAAAATCACAAAGGAATCCAAATAAGGCTTGAACACTCGGTTCATCAAATCCATAAAAGTTGCTAGGGCATTTGTCAACCCAAATGACATCACTAAGAACTCATAATGCCCGTACCGAGTGCGGAAAGTTGTCTTAGGGACATCGGATGCCCTAATCCTCAACTGATGGTAGCCAGATCTCAAATCAATCTTCGAAAATACTTTGGCACCCTGAAGCTGATCAAACAAATCATTGGAGTGAAACCTGCACAAGTATCAAAGACAAAGACAACTCAAGACAAACTAGCCTAGTGCGGCCGCAGTCCATTCTATGCGGTCCGCACTAGGGAGATTCAGAGAATGGTTTTTGAAGGCATCAAAGCAGTGCGGTCGTAGTAGATATTGTGCGGCCCGCACTGAAGACACCGCGGCCACACCACCATTCTGTGCGGTCCGCGGAAGAGAAGATCAGAGAGATGTAATTTGCCAAGGTTCAAGCCAGTGCGGTCCGCGGTCATGTTTGTGCGGACCGCATTAGAAACCTCTGCGGCCGCGGTCCATCCTGCGCGGTCCGCGGAGCCTGAGTTCAGAGATCCAAGATTTCAAATCCAAGAGCCTAGTGCGGCCGCAGTCCATTTTGTGCGGCCCGCACTGACCCCGCAGGGGTATTTTTGTCCAGTTTTTCCAGCTTAGTATAAATAGAACCTTTTTCCATTATAAGGGTATCAGATATTTTAGCACTGTAGCTGCGCTCGTGAGAAGACCTTTCCTAGATATTTTGGGCACTTTAACGTAGTTTTAGCAATTGAAACTTTGTATTTACTTCAGTAATTAATTAATATGTCTTTCTCTTCATCTATTTCTTTGATTTTCTCTTCAAGCATGAGTAGCTAGACCCATTAGCTAGGGTTGTGGCTCAACCCTTGTGTGGGTAATTGATGGGTGTTGTAATTTAAGGTTAGATTGATTATGGGTGTTTGTTATTTGGGTCAATTTTATGGTTTAATTTATGAATTAGTGGTTGCAAACACTAGTTTGTGCTTAGTAGACTTGGGCTCTCCTTGAGAAAGAGAGCCTAAGTCTCCAAAATTGATTCAACAAGGAATTGGGATGGACTCAAGAGATTTGATAGTCCCAATTAAAGGGTTAAACCTCGAGAGAGTAATTACCCGACTTGAACCCTAGTTGCTTGGGCAAATATGCATACCCAATTGGTCTCGAGAGAGTCAATTGGGCAAAACCACTCTTTCTACCGAGAGGTGTAGAGTGGGTAGTATCGAGCAACGGTTATAACATATTTCCCAATCATGTCAATCGTGCCTTAGATGTAAGTACCCGTCAATTAGCCACCTAGGTGAAAGTCACTACCCTAGTGCTCTTTTTAAACCATTAGATACAACTTGTAGCAATTTATCTCTTAGCTTAATCTAGTTGCAATTATAATTTGTAGTTTGATCATAGTAGAATATAAATAAAACCCCAAAAGTTATGAGAAGATCAATTAAGAACACACACGCAATCCTAAGCTAAATAGATACTCGACTTCAATCCTAGCTCTCTGTGGATTCGATCCCGACCCACAAATCGGGTAAAAGCTATTGCGACCCTCTCTCGCTACTTTTAAGTGGTGCGGAGTTGGCTGCGATCAACTTTTTGGCGCCGTTATCGGGGAGCTAACGGTTTTTGCTATCTGTTTAGTTAGTTTTGTGTGTTGTTCTTCTTTCCTTCTTTGTTACTAATTTGTGTGTGTCAATACTACAGGTACCAAAATGGCTTTAAATGCAAATGACCCTCTTGGAAATGTGCTTGCGGGGGAGGAGGTTAAGGATATTGGAGACGATGAGGTGCCTCTTGTACCTCCCGGACCACGACGAGGCCGCCAGGACAATGCTAATGCAGACCCTCCTCCGCCACCTCCAAGAGCGGTTCCTCAGGTGCTACCGAACCAAGGCTATGCAAGTGCTATTGTCCCTCCCAAAATCCGGGCGGGCAATTTTCAGATAACTAATGTCATGTTGACCTTACTTGAGCAGCGTGGGTACTTCATGGGCGCTACGGATCAAGATGCCTACAAACATCTCAAGGGGTTTGTGGATACATGTTGGGGTAGCAAGCAGACGAATGTGTCCGAAGATGCTCTTAGGTTGAGACTTTTCCCGTTCTCACTTCGGGGGAAAGTATTGGATTGGCTAGAGAGACTCCCCAACCATTCCATCACAACTTGGGATGAGTTGGCGGATAAGTTTATTGCTAAATTTTTCTCACCCGGGCACATGGAGGCACTTCGACATGAGATATTAGCCTTCAAACAAGAACCCACGGATCCTTTGCATGAGATTTGGGAGCGGTTTAGAACAATGGTGAAGGAATTCCCCAATAATGATATGACGGAGGCGATGATCCAACAAACTTTCTATCGGGGCATCAATACTACAAATCAATGCATAGTCAATCAATTTGTTGGGGGTAATTTCATGAAGTTGACTCATGACGAAGCTTGTGAGATTCTTGATGAGATGGCGGATACATCCTCCGCATGGCAAAGTAGATCCAATGTTCCCCAAGGTGACCCTACGGTTATTCATTTGCATAAGGAACTGCATGACCATGGACAGGCTATAGCGGAGTTGACAACCACTATGAACCAATTGGCTAAGGCACAGTTGCAACAAGTCCAAAACCCTCGCCAAGTGAATGCTATGGAAGGTGTTAGTATGCTTACCAACAAGAGAAGGCAAAGAAGGCAACAAAACCAAGGGAATTCCGAGCAATTTGATGATGATTGTGATGGGTTTCAGAATGATGGTTATGATGAGCAAAATGAAGAGGTATAATATGTAAACAATTTTCAAGGCCAACGGGGCAACTCTTCCAACCAACAACAGTGGCGACCCCAGGGCAATTGGGGCAATCAACAACAAGGTGGTGGTAATTGGAACAATAACAACCAAGGTGGTAAATGGGGAAACCAGAACAACAATCAAGGTAACCAAGGGCATTGGAATGGTAATAACAACAACTGGGGCAACAATAACAATCAAGGTGGATGGAACAATGGGAACCAAGGAAACCGGGGGCAAGGCTTTCAAAGGCCCCCAATATACCAACAACCGGACAATCCACCCCCTTTCCCTTCTCAAAGTCCTAGTTCTTCGGGAAATGAAATGGGTAGAATTGAAATGATGTTCGAACAAATGATGAAGAAGAACCAAGATTCTGATGCTCAATTGGCGTCCCACAATACCTCTATCCGGAATTTGGAGGTGCAAATAGGCCAAATCTCGCAATCATTGAATACTCGCCCAAAGGGTGCTCTACCAAGTGATACGGTAGTGAACTCAAAGGGTGGGAACAATCATGTCATGGAGGTTACAACACGAAGTGGGAGAGGCGGTGATGTGAATGCCTCGAAACAAAAGCAAGTTGTTGATGATGATGTTGAGTTGCAAGAAGATGTGGTTCCTTTGGTAGTTAAAGATGTGGTTGATGACAATGTGAACAATGAAGTGAGGATTGACATTAATGAAACCGAGGTGGAAACTCAAGAGGCCGTGAACCCGTCTAGGGAGCACGTAAGTGACATGCCGAAGCCGGTTGTGCCAAAAGCCAAGGCACCTTTGCCTAGGCCACCTCCCCCTATCCTCAGAGGCTAGCCAAGTAGAAAAGTGAGAATCAATTCAAAAAGTTCATCGACTTGATGAAGAGCTTATCCATCAATGTGCTTCTGGTGGAGGCTTTGGAGCAAATGTCTGGTTATGCTAAATTCATGAAGGATTTGATTACAGAGAAAAGATCAATGGGCTGTGAAACTATCAAGATGACCCACCAAGTCAGTGCCATAGTACATTCAATGGCCCCGAAATTAGAGGATCCTGGTGCTTTCACTATCCCCTGCACTATTGGTAGTGCAGACTTTGCCAAAGCTTTATGTGATCTTGGGGCGAGCATCAATTTAACGCCCTTCTCAGTTTTCAAGACTCTGGGTATTGGTCCACCAAGGCCAACTTCCATGAGATTACAGATGGCAGATAGATCAATGAAGCGACCTTTGGGTATAGTTGATGATGTGCTTGTCCGGGTGGACAAATTTATCCTGCCAGCGGACTTTGTGATTTTGGATTGTGAGGTCGACTATAAGGTCCCGATCATATTAGGGAGACCTTTCCTTGCAACGGGGATGGCTTTGGTTGATGTTGAAGCGGGTGAACTAACTTTTCGAGTGGGGGATGAGAAGGTCATCTTCCATGTTTGCAAATCCATGAAGCAACCCAATAGCATCGAGGTATGCTCATTTGTGGACATTGTCACAGTTGTGATCGTGGATGACACAAGTTCTATGATTAACATGGAGGATCCCCTTGAGGTCGTGCTATTAAATCTTGATGTCAATGATGATGCTAGCAGAGTGGAGTGTGTCAATGCTCTACATGGGATGGGCTCTTATTCCTATGAGCCGAGAAAATTGTCTTTGGATCTTGAAAATCGGAAAACTCCACCAACCAAACCATCAATTGAGGAGCCACCGGTGTTGGAGTTGAAGCCACTTCCTCCACACCTCAGGTATGAATTTTTGGGCTCTAATTCAACTTTACCAGTTATTCTTTCTTCTAGCCTTACTAACATGCAGGTTGAGGCCACTTTGGCGGTGCTTCAAAGGCGAAAAAGGGCAATTGGATGGACTCTGGCGGATATTCGGGGAATAAGCCCCGCATTTTGCATGCACAAAATTATTTTTGAAGGATGATGCAAGGCCTTCCTTAGAACATCAAAGGAGGCTCAATGAGTCAATGCAAGAAGTGGTGAAGAAAGAAGTGATCAAGTGGCTAGATGCAGGTGTGGTGTATCCAATCTCCGATAGCTCATGGACTTCTCCGGTGCAATGTGTGTCGAAGAAAGGTGGGATGACTGTGGTGACAAATGACAACAATGAACTTATTCCCACTCGGACGGTTACCGGATGGCGGGTACGCATGGACTACCAGAAGCTAAATAAAGTGACCTGCAAGGATCATTTCCCTTTGCCATTCCTTGACCAAATGCTTGATCGCCTTGCGGGGCGAGCCTTTTATTGCTTTTTGGATGGATATTCGGGTTATAATCAAATCTTAATTGCTCCGGAGGACCAAGAGAAGACCACATTCACCTGCCCATATGGTACATTTGCTTTCTCTCGGATGCCGTTCGGGTTGTGCAATGCTCCGGCGACCTTCCAATGATGCATGATGGCTATTTTCACCGACATGGTGGAAGATATTTTGGAGGTCTTTATGGATGATTTTAATGTGGTTGGTGATTCATTTGAAGAATATTTGGGTAATTTGGATAGAGTGTTGGCCCAGTGTGAAGACACCAATCTAGTTCTTAATTGGGAAAAATGCCACTTCATGGTTGAAGAGGGTATAGTGTTGGGTCACAAAATTTCTAAGCATGGGATTGAAGTAGACAAAGCCAAGATTGAGGTGATTTCAAGGCTCCCTCCCCCCACTTCTGTCAAAGGGGTGAGGAGTTTCCTTGGGCATGCGGGGTTCTACCGGCGGTTTATCAAGGATTTTTCGAAGGTAGTGAATCCTCTTTGCAAGTTGCTAGATAAAGATGCTAAGTTTGTGTTTGATGAGAAATGTATGGAGGCCTTTGAACTTCTAAAGCATAAGTTGACCACTACCCCGATCATTACCGCACCCAATTGGAGCTTGCCTTTCGAGCTCATGTGCGAAGCAAGTGACGTTGCGGTTGGGGCAGTTTTAGGTCAAAGAGTGAACAAAATGTTTCATCCCGTGTACTATGCGAGCAAGACTATGAATGAAGCTCAACGGAACTACACGGTGACGGAGAAGGAGTTGTTGGCTATTGTGTTCGCAATGGAAAAATTTTAGCCATATCTTATGGGGGCCAAAGTCATAGTGCACACCGACCATGCCGCCCTTAGGTATTTGATGACCAAGAAAGATTCCAAGGCAAGGTTGACGCGATGGGTGTTACTTCTTCAAGAGTTTGATTTGGAAATAGTGGACCGGAAAGGTATTGAGAACCAAGTTGCGGATCATTTGTCCCGCTTGGAGGAGGAAGGAAGGCCGTGTGATGGCTTGGAGATCAATGATACATTCCCCGATGAGCAACTACTTTCTGTGTCAATGTGTGATATGCCATGGTTTGCGGATAATGCTCATTTCCTTGTGACTGGCATCATCCCGTGTGAGCTCTCTTATAATCAAAGGAAGAAGCTCAAACGGGATGGTCTGGACTTCTATTGGGATGAGCCATACTTGTTAAAGATTTGCACGGATGGTGTGATTCGAAGGTGTGTCCCGGAGGAAGAGCAAGTGAGTATTTTGGAGGCTTGTCATTCCTCCCCCTATGGTGGCCATCATGGAGGGGTGAGGACGGCTTCGAAAGTTCTGAGTTGTGGTTTTTATTGGCCAACCTTGTTCAAAGATGCAAGTGATCTAGTGAAAGGATGTGATCAATGTCAACGAGCGGGCGGGATTTCCAAGAAAGATGAGATGCCTCTGAACACAATTCTTGAAGTTAATATCTTTGATGTATGGGGTATCGATTTTATGGGCCCTTTTGTTAGCTCGTGTGGGAACACTTACATTCTTGTAGCGGTTGATTATGTGTCAAAATGGGTTGAGGCCGTAGCCTTGCCCAACAATGAAGCTAAGAGTGTGGTGTCATTTCTAAAGAAGAGCATTTTCACAAGGTTTGGTACACCCCGGGCAATCATTAGTGATGGAGGATCGCATTTTTGTAATAGAGCTTTTGATGCTTTGCTTTCCAAGTATGGTGTCAACCACAAAGTCTCTATGCCTTATCATCCTCAAGCAAGTGGCCAGGTGGAAGTGTCTAACAGGGAGATCAAGAGCATTTTGTCCAAAACTGTCAATGCCAATAGGACCGATTGGTCTAAAAAGTTAGATGATGCTCTATGGGCTTACCGGACCGCTTACAAGACCCCAATTGGTATGTCACCGTAGCGGTTGGTGTTTTGGAAAGCATGTCATCTACCGGTGGAGTTGGAGCATAAGGCCATGTGGGCCTTAAGGAAGCTTAATCTTGAGTGGGATGTTGCGGCTAATCTTCGTGTCGAACAACTCAATGAACTTGATGAATTCCGGTTCCATGCATACTCTAGTTCGTCCTTGTATAAGGACAAGATGAAGTACCTTCATGATAAATATGCCTGTGGAAAGGAGTTCAAAGTTGGTGATTTGGTGCTCTTATTCAACTCTCGTCTAAGGTTGTTTCTGGGAAAGCTGAAATCAAAGTGGAGTGGACCATTTGAAGTTGTGTGTGTGACCCCCTTTGGTGCTCTTGATTTGAAGAACAAAAGTGGTGAAGTTTTTAGAGTGAATGGGCACCGGGTCAAGCATTATCTTGGGAAGTTTGATGATAGCCATGTGGTGGCTGTTGTTCATTTCAAATGATGTGATGGTAACCCACGTCATGCCGCGACGTTAATTCAGGTGCTTCTTGGGAGGCAACCCATGTGTTTTTCTCTTTGTTTGCTTTGATTTTCTTTGTATTATAGGATTGATTCTTGGGCTAACTGGTTATGAGATATTGCCGGAATGAGTTGATGCAGTGCAGGATATAATTGAAAAATTGCACAGTCTCTGAAGTTTCCAGTGCGGCCGCACTACACTTTGTGCGGTCCGCGCTGGCAAAGGGTGACAAAATTACTGTCTGAAGTTTGCCACCGCGGCCGCGGTTGATTTGGTGCGGTCCGCGGTGGACCACCACGGTCGCGGTCCATTGTGTGCGGACCGCGGTGGTTACTGAGTGGAACTGATCATAATAGACCAGTGTGGTCCGCGGTCCATTTTGTGCGGCCGCACTGGTAGGTGAGAATGGGCCCCAGGGGTTTCTCTATAAATAGACCCCAAGGGCCTTCTTTTACCCTTTTCGAACCCTTCACTCTCAGAGCCCTTTTTACTGTTCATCTTGTGCATCTTCATCGTAACTCTTGCTTAACATTGATTAGTTGCACTTCATCTCATTATCTGGTAACACTTCACTCAATTCATCTTTGTTTAATTATGTAATTTCATTTTATTTTCATATTCCTTAACTTGTAGTTCTTCTTCTCCCCATATTTCTCTAATTGTTAGATTAGGTTAGTTTAAATGGCAATTTTTGTGGACTTGGTGAGTATAATGGACTGGGTAATTGAGTAGGGACCCTAATTAGGTAAAAATTTGAACTTAAAAGCAAAATCTCGAACCCTAACTCAGTGCCATGTCTGGGCACGTAGCGCGGACCGCGGTCATTTCTGTGCGGTCCGCGGTGCCATCTTCTGTCCAAGTGACTTTTGCCCAGTGCGGCCGCACTATATTTGTGCGGTCCGCACTGGCCCAGTGCGGTCACAATTGGTTTTGTGCGGACCGCACTGGCGAGATTCAGAGAGCTTGTTATTGGAACCCTATACCTGTGCGGACCGCGGTCATTCTTGTGCGGTCCGCGGTGGCCTCAGTGCGGCCGCACTACCATTTTGTGCGGTCCGCACTAGGCACTTTCTGCAACTGTCTGCAACACTGTGTTTCTTTTGCAATTTGTTCTGCTGCAATAACTTGAACTCCTTGATTAATACTAACAAGCTATTTGAATTGTGTTTGCAGACAATGGTGAGAAAAGGCTCAAAACAACCGGGAAAAGGAGAACCCTCCCGGGGAGGGAAGAAGAAGATGGTAAAACTCACTCCCCAAGCTCGGGAGAACATAAAAAAGACCAGAAAGCTCATTAAAGCTGCAGACAGAGCTGCTTCCCATTCCTCGGGGAGTGAGTACCAACCATCACAGGACATTTCTTCAGACTCCATGCTAGAGTATGTTGAAGACTGGCCGGAGAGATTTAGGCTAAGAGATACCCCTTCACCACCAACCACTGCTCAAACACCAGAGCATGTTCCCACTGAGTCGTCTGAGGGCTCAGCAGCCGGCAGTGGTGATTACTCCACCTCTCCCACAGCTTCAGTATCCGGGGAGGGTGCAGACGGAGGTGAGGAGGAGGTACAAGGGGATGAGGAGATAGCTGAGTGTGGTGAGCCTCAGGTGGGAGGCATTGCCCGAACTAGAAAGCCTGATGTTTAGGAAGATAGGTTCGTGAGTGAGGTGGCGTACCACAATTTAGGGAGTGGTGGCCGGTGAGAAAGTTGATACCGGAGCGGAGTTTCATTGACAGAGATTTATTACCCCACAACCCTGACGTGCAGAGACAGTTCAGAACTAGAGTGGGTTGGGAGTACTTCTTAGATGACTGTGTAGATGCTAATGAACACATGGTCAAGGAATTCTACTGCAATGTAGCCCACATCAAAAAGGGCTCCACAGTGACAAAGGTTCAACAAGAAAGTGTTGTTTGATGGGAAATACCTCACGAATACTTGGGTTTCAATGAGGAGGATGAGACTCTATATATGGCGAAGTTGGAGATGGGCGAGGAGGTCCATCCATGGTTAGCTCAGTACCTGGCAATCCCAGGTACCGTTCCTGAGTGGTTGATTGCTGGAGTAAAGATATTGCGGAGGACCTTGAACTTTGAGGCAAGGGGTTGGGAGACATTTGTTTGCAGCCGATTGGATCCTACTACACATGACCAGACCCTTCCTCTCCACCAGGCTGTTTTGGTTGCTTCAATTATGGCATGATACCCCATAAATGTGGGGAATGTGATGTCCCGCATTATCTCATTGGTGGGAGCAGAGCATGACCGGAACTACCCTTTCCCTAGTACCCTCACCATGTACTTTCGGGACCTGAAGGTGGACAAGAAGCCCTATGACGTCAAGGTCAAGGCGACAGCCCCGTTCTCCTAGTATAGCTTGAAGGGGAATGACAACCCCAAGGACAAGAACTACAAAGCCCCTACTTCTACCCCAACTGGCCAGTCTGAAGAGCCAGTTGTGGTAGAGGTCCCTGCTGAGCCTACTTCCATTTTCGCTGAGATGCCTCCGGACCTTCCACTTCTGCAGCCATTCCTCCTGGTCCTTCCACATCAGCAGGCCCGGAGATTCCATCTAGCCAGGCCCATCCCAGCACTGCCCACCGACTGAGCCAGGCCCTTGCCAGTATCAACAACTGGATGTCCACAGCGTCATCCAAGTTGTCCACATTGTCTGCTACTATAGCAGCTCAGTCAGCTCCCCCAGCCCCACAGGTACCCCAGTCAATAGAGGATGCTTTGAAGGAAATTCTTGAGAACCAGAAGAAAATCCTCGATACTCAAGATGCATTGATAAAGGCAGTGGATTCACATAGCAAGGCTCTCAAGGAGCTTGCTAAGGAGCACAGGAAGTTGCAGAAGACACGGGCCTCCAAGGAGTCCGTGAAGGAGCTGCGGGCAGATGTTGATAGACTGAAGGCAGACCAGCTGCCTTTGGACCTGTTGCTAGATGATCCTGTCCCAGCAGCTCATCCACAGCCGGAGCAGACCCAGAGGCCTCCGAAGAGGAGGAGGTGATCCCTAGAGCAGATGATGCAATCATCCAGTTGGCGGACCCACCGGAGGCTTCCTCCAGTCAGCCACAGGATGTACCAGTTCCAGAGCCTGTCCAGGTCCAGGCCCAGGTCCCAGTAGCAGCAAAGCAAACCACCGGGAACCAGTCTGAGGTTCCCGAGCACACAGAGGACCCAGGGACCACCCATGATCCTATGCAGACGGACATGGCTTAGGGAGTCATCTATATCCTTTTTTCTATCTTTTTGGTGCTTATTTGGACTAGTTGGCATTGGGGACAATGCCAGCTTTTATTTGAGGGGGTGCGCCCTTCATTTTTGGATGACTATATATATATATTGATACCATTTTATGCTTTCTTGATTTTCATTTGGTCTGTATATAATTTTATATTTAGTTACTTTTATCGCACTTTTTATCTTTCCTTTGGTCAGCATATAAAGTTACATCTCATTGTATATATTCATCCCGTCTATTGTATATTCAAATCCCCTCTTGTATATATTTATTCTATTTTCCTCAAAAAAATTTCGTTTTTAGCTTCTTATTTGTGATTCGTAGCTTCTTGTTTTTGAATTGCATAGCCTTGGTTTCTAATGCCACGGTTCTTTCCAAAGGTGGAGTGTTGTGTGAACCGGGTGGCTCTTCCCAAAGATAGATGGCGTGACAACCTTCTTAAGGTTTGAGTCCGTTTTTCTTTTTATTTTTAGTATTTTGTAGTTAAGGGTACCTCAAGCAAAGCTTCACTTGGGCCTAGCACATTTGCCTTTGATCTTATGGTCAAAAACAAATTGTTGTGTTTAGGATGGTGAAAGTCGTGGCCTTGAGACTCTTGTGTTGACCGATAATCATCAAGTGATTTTTCGGGACCATTGTGTGCTCAAATCGTATCTAAGGTCGTTGTGGGCCCCCGACTCTATGTCTTTAGCAATCCCTTAGCTTGTGTGGTGAGTAATTGAGTTGCAAGTCCAAGTCCCGAGCCATTGGTCTAGAACTTGCCCTGAATGTTTGTTGAGGTGAAATCCTAAGTGAATTTTGAATTGAGACGTGATTATAGGCTCTCCTTGATCCAAATGATAGATTGAACAATTCCATAGCCTATCAATGGTAAGATCCCTAGTTAACCCTTTTGAGCCTTAGACCTTTTTCTTTCAAGAACCATAATACAAGCCTATACCCGTTCTAAAAGATACCCTCTCTTGGCACCCAAATCTTTCCTTTAGCACATGGCAAAAGTATAAGTTTGGGAGGAGAGATGAGGATTGCAACAAAGTGGTAAAAAGGCACAAAAGTGAATAAAAGGAAAGGCATTGAAAAAGAAAGAAAAGCAAAAAGACAAAAAGAAAGTTCAATGTGAAAAAGAATAAAAAGGGATCCAAGGAAAGCGATGAAAAAGGAAGAAAGGTGTGGAAAGTTTAAAAAGGAGAAAAGGTTTGAAATGTATAAGAAAGAGTGACAATGTGTCTCTCTAACCCCTTAGAAAGAAGTGAAATGACTCAAAGAGTCAAGTGAATTGTGCCAAATGAATCAAAAGAAGTGCTTAACGGAAGATGGAACCCACTTGAACAAAAACATGACCTACCCTAAACCAAAAGCCTTCACAATGACTCCACAAAAGCCCTATATGATCTTGAGTTGAATGAAGCTTACATTAGTGGATACTTACATAAGGGGCAAGCATATGACACCTAGAGCCGGACTTGTGACCTTTCCTTGAGAGAGATGAGTGAATTCCCATTAACCTTGTTTTGTGTGCCACTATTTTAAAGGTGAGGGTTGCTTAGGGAGAGTTGAGGATGTGTGAGTTTGGGTTCCACAATGACCAAAGTAATTGAGAGAGTACTTTGATGTAATGAGTCAACTCTTGATGCTCTTGTGTCGCACTTGATCCATGATTTTTCAAAGGTTAAAGGTTGTTAATGATTCATTTGTATTGAGGGCAATTGTTAGTCCCAATTGATGCTAGTTGAGGTTACTTTAGGATAGCTGAAAATTCTTGGATTTTACCTCAAGGGGTGGGTCTTGTTTTGTTTGCTTGAGGACAAGCAAAAGCTTAAGTTTGGGGGAGTTGATAACTAGGGATTTTGATGTGTTTCATGCTCCTTCTTACTTACGCTTTGATTACAAATTCTTACAAAATAGTCCCAAAAGGCTCATAAGTTGTGTTTGATTGCAGGTTTGATCAACAAAGTGACGGGATGTGAAATATCAGCTCAAAAGGAGTGAAACTTGCACAAGTATCAAAGACAATGACAACTCAGGACAAACTAGCCTAGTGCAGCCGCAGTCCATTCTATGCGGTCCGCACTAGGGAGATTCAGAGACTGGTTTTTGAAGGCATCAAAGCAGTGCGGCCGCAGTAGATATTGTGCGGCCCGCACTGAAGACACCCGGCCGCACCACCATTATGTGCGGTCCGCGGAAGAGAAGATCAGAGAGATGTAATTTGCCAAGGTTCAAGCCAGCGCGGTCCGCGGTCATGTTTGTGCGGACCGCATTACAAACCTCCGCGGCCGCGGTCCATCTTGCGCGGTCCGCGGAGCCTGAGTTCAGAGAGCCAAGATTTCAAATCCAAGAGCCTAGTGCGGCCGCAGTCCATTTTGTGCGGCCCGCACTGACCCCGCAGGGGTATTTTTGTCCAGTTTTTTCAGCTTAGTATAAATAGAACCATTTTCCATTTTTAGGGTAGCTGCGCTCGTGAGAAGACCTTTCCTAGATATTTTGGGCACTTTAACGTAGTTTTAGCAATTTAAACTTTGTATTTACTTCAGTAATTAATTAATATGTCTTTCTCTTCATCTATTTCTTTGATTTTCTCTTCAAGCATGAGTAGCTAGACCCATTAGCTAGGGTTGTGGCTCAACCCTAGTGTGGATAATTGATGGGTGTTGTAATTTAAGGTTAGATTGATTATGGGTGTTTGTTATTTGGGTCAATTTTATGGTTTAACTTATGAATTAGTGGTTGCAAACACTAGTTTGTGCTTAGTAGACTTGGGCTCTTCTTGAGAAAGAGAGCCTAAGTCTCCAAAATTGATTCAACAAGGAATTGGGATGGACTCAAGAGATTTGATAGTCCCAAATAAAGGGTTAAACCTCGAGAGAGTAATTACCCGACTTGAACCCTAGTTGCTTGGGCAAATATGCATACCTAATTGGTCTCGAGAGAGTCAATTGGGCAAAACCGCTCTTTCTACCGAGAGGTGTAGAGTGGGTAGTATCGAGCAACGGTTATAACATATTTCTCCTATCATGTCAATCGTGCCTTAGATGTAAGTACCCGTCAATTAGCCACCTAGGTGAAAGTCACTACCCTAGTGCTCTTTTTAAACCATTAGATACAACTTGTAGCAATTTATCTCTTAGCTTAATCTAGTTGCAATTATAATTTGTAGTTTGATCATAGTAGAATATAAAGAAAACCCCCAAAATTATGAGAAGATCAATTAAGAACACACACGCAATCCTAAGCTAAATAGATACTCGACTCCAATCCTAGCTCTCTGTGAATTCAATCCCGACCCACAAATCGGGTAAAAGCTATTTCGACCCTCTCTCGCTACTTTTTAGTGGTGCGGAGTTGGCTGCGACAAGCTGCTGAGACTGCTGATCCTGAAACTGACCTTGACGGCCTGAGTAACCACCCTAAAAACTCTGGAGCAGAGGTGCACTGATAGGAGTTGGTGGTGCACTGTAGGGCAACTGATCAGAATACTACATATGAGAACCACAACCACCTGGAGCACCGTGAGAAGCCTGAAGTGCTGAATGAAACAGCCTGGGGGGATGGCCCCTACCAAAAGAATCCCTGCTTCCAGACGAGGCACCACTGAATCTGCCAGAATGACGAGGCCTCTTGTCAGACCCCTGACCGCTCCCCTTAGCTAGAACCATCTCAACCCGTCTGGCCACATTGGCCGCATCCTGAAAAGAAATCTCGCTCCATGTCTCCTTAGCCATCTGCAATCTAATAGGCAGAGCGAGTCCCTCAATAAACCTCCTCACCCTCTCTCTCTCGGTGGGGAGTATAAGAAGAGTATGTCGATCCAAATCAATAAACCTCGTCTCGTACTAGGTGACAGTCATAGAACCCTGCTGAAGACGCTCGAACCGCCTACGGTACTCCTCTCTCTGAGTGACGGGAAGGAACTTCTCGAGAAATAGCTGCGAGAACTGGTCCCAAGTGAGAGCTGGTGACCCAGCTGGTCTGGCCAAACATAATCTCTCTACCATTTCTTAGCGGAACCTGATAGACGGAAAGCAGCAAAGTCGACCCCATTAGTCTCCACTATCTCCATGTACCGCCATAGGTAGTGGTGAAGAGCTTGGTGAACCTGTCCAATTTCCACAAGGCATCTGAAGACATAGCTGATCCATCACCGGTCTAAGCTACAACACCCGGTGGAACTACCCCAACTGGCTGAGTTGCTGGAGTCTGAAACTGGGGAGCCATCTGCTCCGGAGTGCGACTAGCGGGAGTTTGCGCTCCTCCTCCAGCCTGAGAGACGGCTAATGCTACAGGAAGTATGCCTGCCTGAGTGACACTCTCCATAAGGCCCACTAGATGGACCAGAGCATCCTGGAGTACCAGGGTAGTGATGAACCCCTCTGGGACCTGAGCTGGGTCCGCTGGAACTGTCTGGGCCGGAACCTCATCATCAAACTCTACCTGAGGCTCTGCCGCTGGTGCTGGTGCTGCTGCTCTGGGCTTGCATCTAGATATCGGTGTTGTTATAATTTTCTCACTCTATTTCAATTTATTTAGTTTTTTGGTTATTATTTAATTTGAATTGTTAAAAATGGTTTAAAACTATTCTAACGTTAGTTTGCCTAGCAAGTGAAATATTAGGCGCCATCACAATGCCGAAGGTGGGAATTTCGGCTCGTGACAATAAATGAATAGATTTCTAGTTAACCTTGGATCATTACAAAAGGGGATTTTGCTGGCAACAGAGGGTGCCAGTTAAATCAGAGTTGTATCAAAATAAGGACGTTTATGTCTATATTGTAATCCTTTATTAGAGATAATCTTATAGAAAAAATAATAACTTCGGTCTTCTTCATAATTCCGAAACTTCAAATAATGCGTCTTGAAACTCGAACCTTAACTTTTATTTATCAAGGTAAAAATAGCACGGTATAGCCAATTTTCGGACTGGTCAATCAAAAATAGCCAGCGTTTACCAAGTCAATGAAAAATAGCCACTATTTTGCTGCAATAGAGACCGGTTCAGCATAATATACTGGAGTTCGGTGCACTTGTGTATGAACTCCAGCATATTATGCTGGACCGGTATACTTTGCTGGCTCCAGTATAATATACTGGAGACTGGAGCACCGGTGCTCCAAACTCCAGTATATTATACTGGACCAATATACTTGCTGGAACTCCAGTATATTATGCTGGAGTTCTAGTGTACTTATGCTGGAACTCCATCATATTATGCTGGAGTTCCAGCATAATTATTCTGGAACTCCAGTATAATATGTTGGAGTTCAAGTATACTTATACTGGAACTCCAGCATAATATACTGGAGTATTTTCCGGGTTTTGAACAGTATTTTCACTCAGATTTATCTTTATATAAAAAGTGACTAAATTTCGATTACTTTTGAAATTGGACTATTTTTGAACGATCAGTTGTAAATCTGGCTATTTTTAAAATTTACCCTTTATCAAGTTCTAACAAATATCGTTAGTGAAAGTAGATTAAATTCGGAATATATGTTGTGACTAGAAATATATCAACGAGACCGAAAAGAGTTAAAGGGGATATAAGGAAGACAAAAGATAATAGGAATATCCACCTCCTAACTTAGTTTTAAAATTAGTAGACTAGTGATTTCATACTACCCTTGCTGATTTTTTGTTTATTAATTACGGTATCGGACTAATTTTACGTACCTCGACTAATTACACAAAATACATGTTACCTCTACCTATCAGCTAGCTTAATTGCTAGCACATGAACCTAGCAAATAAGTATATTTGAATCGAGTGCAACAAAGCAATTCCAGTAATTAATGAGAATCAAAATTACAAATGATTAATGAAAGGGTCTGTCCAGGGACAAACATGTCGGTAAGATAAAAGGCTTTGACACGTGGTACCAAAAGGAAAAATAATATAATTGCAAAGACAGATGAAATGTCATCCTCAAACCACTTTTGCTAAGAACTCTTTTTTAACATATGTAATATACCCAAAGTTCTCGTTTTGCTTGGAAGCCTTTATAGGTATGAAATTGATGGAAAAGGAAAGGTTGTTCAATGGCTATTTACCCTTAACATACATATATATGCCAAATAAAGTGAATTTGAAAGTGATGAAATTGGAGGAAGCCATCATTCTTATTCTTGAATAATTATTCCCCCAACTAAGATTTTAGACCAACATCGACTTTATTATCTACTTAGGTCATGACTTTATGAATCTACAGTCTATTTACTTTCTACCTTTTCTCCCTCCTCCTTTTTCTTTTTTCCCGAGAAAAAAGAGAAAGAAAAAAGAGATTATGTGGTTGAGAGTAACATTCCATAATCGCATGGAGAAAATTGTCATGTCTTGTAAGGGAAAGTGGGTGCAAATTTGCAGTGAAAGGGATTTGTTAGAGGAAAACCTTCTTTTTCCCTTTCAAACCCTAACTCCGCAAAATCGGCGTATTCAGAATTTAACTTTGATATGTTAATTTTTATATGCTATTACATTTTGTAATTATGAGTTCAAATATAATGCTATTAAAAATTTTCGTATACATATATTTATGATATATATGATAAAAAATATTAAGTTTAATTGAACCTGATGAAATTATACTGCGTTCGTCTCGGCTCCACAACCACTATTGAGGATGGTTGTGAATGGATGACAGACCAAAAACAAGTAGGTGAATTGATGGCACTAAAAGATCCCTCTCCCAATACAAAAACAACTTTCCCTTTCATTTCCTTTCAATTTATTCCTTCTTTTTGAAGCTTTTGTTGTTTTCGTGCCAATGCCTTTTTCTATATGCTTCCAACTTCTTTATTCTTTTGCAAAAAAATTACACCCTTTGTGTGGTGTTGTGCACAAACTCAGAAGAGTTAAAAATCTTTGACTCTGCTCAAAGTCCAAATGTCTTTTTCTTTCCCACTAGGAATTGTGGGAAATAATGCTATTTCCCAAGTGTTTTAATGCCTTTTTTTGAATCCACAAAAAGACAACTTAAAATTGATGTAAATAAATGTGTTTTTCAGCATTAGTGGATATTCTTTTATCATTCACATTTTTCCCGCCAAACACATCTGAATTTGGTTTACTCCCTAAAGCTTAAAAGTTCTCCTGCTAAAAAAGCTCCTGCATCCAAATGGGAAACACCACTTGTTATCATAATTCTTCACTATTTTTAGCCACTAGATAATATTGATTTCTTTTTAGTTTGTCTGATGTCTATAGAACGTAATACTAGTATTAGTTACAATCACATTTATGGCAAACCTTTCACGGGAGATTAATTAATCTAAGGAACTGACAAAATTTTAGTGCTTGGCAAAATACACTATATAATATTTTGACTTTCGATCAAATTCAAATACTTTTGGAGATTAAATCTAATATGAAAGTAAAGCTCAAACGCAATTAATTAATCTTTTTGATGCAAAAGTCAACAGATATATGACAAGTTCCTAACATTCAATATATAAAAAAATAAAAAATAAAAAAGGCCAGAATACATCGGCAGGCCATTAAACTTGTCCTCACTTTTCACTATGATACTTAATCTTGAATCTGTTCCATTTGAACCCCATAACAAGGTTATTACTGTGTCACTTAGACACAAAAAACACACGGGCTTTTATATGTCCAGCGCGTGTATATAAGCGCTGCTAACGTGTAATAACCGACGAATAAGTTTCTTCCATGTGGAATTATTGTTCACGTAAGATCCATGTGTACCGGATAAATCCAAATCAAACAGAGCGGGTTCAAGATTAAAATGCCCAATCCATATAATTACCTTTAATCTTTACAACCCTCAGTAAAAAAAAAACCTAACCTCACTCCCGTCTCCGTCTATCCTCTTCCCCTTCCAAAATCGATTGCTCCATTAGCAAGAGTGTTGTCTCGAGTTACTCCTTTACTGGTATGTCTCAAGTTACTCTTTTATGGAGGTTTTAGTTATTTATTAGGGTTTTTGTGTTAGTAATGGTATTTTTGGGAATTGTAGATACAAAAATAGGTTTTTTTGTTTTTTTTTCGTCGAATCTTGGTGACTGTGCTCACGTGTTGCTTTTTTTGTTCACTTTTAGGTTAAAATCATGTCAGTGGACGGATACATTCTTGTCCGCTTTCACCATGGTGGAATATTTACCGAATCTCCAGGTGCGAAATATGTCACTAATATAGAGATAAATCAATTTTCTATCGACAAACACCATTTCTCCTTCTTTGAACTTCAATATTACACAAGGGGGTTGGGGTTATGAATTGTTGGGGATTTTTATGTCTTTAACCCTAATTCCAAAGAATTTGTCTTGGAGGAAAACGATGAATAACTATATAATATTGCTTGTTACTGTAAGGAGGGTATTTTAGACTTGTACATTTCACATGTTGTTGAGATAATTCCTGATAGTGTGGTCCCAACTGGGTATTTATGTGGGTCAGATGTTGTTGAAGAAAGTAATAACACAATTAATAACCCACCTAGGGCAACAATAGAAGATGGTCTAGACAGTATAAATGGATCACAACGTGTTGAAGAGCCTTCACTTGAAGAGTTTGAGACTATTATTGGGGGGAAGGGGGGAGGGGGGGGAAGGGGTTGCTACTGGTGGGGAAGATTTTTTTGGTAATGTAGAAGAGGAAGTTGCTAGTGTACAGAATCTAAATGGTGGAGAAGGGGCTAATGAAGAAGAGGTTGCTTCAGAGGTAGCTAGTAGTGAGTCAAATTTTGATGAACTTCCTGATGAAGATGATAGTTAAGTTGATGAAGAGGCTACGACCTTCAGAAATGAGAGGAGAACAAAAAAGAATGCTACCAGAAGGAAGAAACAACCTGAAACTGCTAGTGTGCCTGTATGCGAAGGTGGAATTGATAGAGGTTTTGAAGATATACGATTTAACAAAAAAAGGAAATATGTTGGCAGATTAGGAGGTGATGAGGAGTTCATTGACAGTTCTGATGCTGGCACTGATGATACTGATGAAGAGGTAGAGGTGAATTTTCAGCCTGGTGTTGACCTTCCAAGTAGAAGAAAGAGCACAAAGGTTAGATATGACACTGACTATGAAGTGGCAATTTTTGAGTTGGGCATGATATTTAAGAATGTTGGAGAATTTAGGAAGGCAGTGGCTGATTATGCAATAGAGTATAAAGTTTAGTTAAAACTTAAACCAAATGAGAAGGAAAGAGTAAGGGTAAAGTGTAAATAAAAAAATACAATTAGGAGTTGTTGCTTCAATTGATAGAGATTCTGGTGACTTTATGATCAAAAAGTACCATCCTATTCATAAATGTCAACCACTGAACACCAACAAGATGTGTAATTCAAAATACATTGCCAACAAATTTGAGAAAGAACTTACTGCTACTCCCTATATGAGAATCTGGAAAATTCAAGAACTAGTTATAGAGAGGTTGGGATTGTATATTGGCAGAACAATAGCTTATAGAGCCAAACTGATTGTTCTGAGAAATTTTATGAGGGATTGGAAGCTGGAGTTTGCCGGATTATGTGACTATGTTGATAGTATTAAGGAAACCAATCCTGGCAGCTCCTGTTTTGTGAAAATTAATAGAGAATCTGATCCTGGTAAGAACCTATTTCAGTACTTCTATGTCTGTTTTTATGCACTCAAGAAAGGTTGGTTGGAAGGATGTAGTAACATCACTCGTTTAGATGGTTGTTTCCTAAAGGGAAGCTGTCAGGGTAAATTACTAGTGGCTGTGGGAAGAAATGGGAACCAACAGATGTTTCCTATTGCTTGGGTTGTTGTACACCATGAAACTAAAGATTCATGGAGTTGGTTCCTCAGTCACTTGAGAAAAGATTTGCAACTAGGTGAAAGTCATGGCTTAATAGTAATGTCAGATATGCAAAAGGTAAACAATTTATTTCTGTTTGTTAGTTGTTGGTATTCTGTCTTCTAGTTTAATTTCTAATGTTGTTTGTATATATTATTTTGCATGGGTTTTTGGTATCAGTTAAGGAGATTACCTATGGCAGAACAAAGAATGTGTGCAAGGCACATATGGTCTAACTGGTTTAAGAAATGGAGGGGAGAAGAAAGGAGGAAACAATTCTGGAGGGTTGCAAAGGCCAGATATCTGTTTAAGTACCATAAGGAAGTTGCAAACATGAGGAAACTTGGCTCTACTATTTGTGAAGATATGATGAAGTACCCAAGAGAGTCATGGTGCAGGGCATTCTTCCAAGAACATTCCAGGTGTGACATAGTAGAGAATTACATGTGTGAGACTTTTAACTCATGAATATTGGTTGCTAGGCACAAAAGTATTGTTATGTTAGAGGAGATTAGGAATAAGATCATGTCTAGACATGTTGATATGATGAAGTTTGCTGAAACTTGGATTTCAAATATATCACTTATGGCTAGGCTAACATTAGAAGAAATTAAGAATTTGGCTAGACAGTGCCAAGTTATATGGAATGGGCAGGATGGATTTGAAATCAAAAAAGGAGATTTGACTTTTATAGTTGACACTAGGATGATGACTTGTAGTTGTAGACTTTGGAGGTTGAGAGGCATCCCATGTGAACATGTTGTGTGTGCATACTATCACATATAAAATGATCCAGAACAATATGTGAAGCAATTGTACACAAAGAAAATATTTCTAAAGGCTTATGAACACTTCATTCAACCAATTCCTAACCTGAAATGTGGCATGAGAGTAATTATCCTACCATTGAACCACCAGCCCTAAAGCCAATGCTAGGCAGACCCCAAAAAAACAGAAGGAAGGACATGAACGAATCTAAGAAAAAATGGGGAAAGCTGTCCAAAAAGGAGTCAAGATGACATGTTCACAATGTCATCAAGTAGGCCACAACAAAAAAACATGTAGAGGAAGGGTATGATATGTTTATATCTAAATTTCTATTAATCTTTAAGCTGAAATTAACTGTATGTATGTGTTCATTTTAGAGTGCACCTGGAAGGTCATCAAGTAGACAAGAAGAATAAGGAAGTCAATAAAGTCAACCAAATCAAAGGAGTTCAATCTATGATGAAGAAACAACAACTGTTAATAGAGGAAGGGGCAGGGGAAGAGGAAAGGCACCTAGTGCAACTATTAGTCCTACAAAAGGTGCATTTCCAAATGCACTTCTTCAGACTACTCCCTTGGGAAGAGACCCAAAGCCAAAGGCAGTTAAAGGATCTTCATCTGCTGGCAAAAGGGGAAGTGGACTTGCAACTGCAGAATCATCTACTGCTTCTGGGGAAAAAAGGGCAAGAATTGTTGGCTTTGGATGCTACACTAACACAAACACTGGGAGGACAATACTTAATGTAAGAATCTAGATTTCTGGTTTGGTTTTTGGTTTTTCAAGAACTGGTTTTTACTTACTTTGGTTTCTAATTTTATACAATTGCAGCTTGGTTTGTCAAGTGAAAGGGTTGTCAATCATGGAACTAGAGTAAGGAGCAGCACTGATGTGAATCTGGATGATGGAATTAGGCTTCCAGGACTTAGATGGAATTGGAGAGATGCTATTACTACTTCGCAACTGCAGCAAATGAGTGCAAGTAGAAGAAACAAAGTTGGAACAAAATCACCATCTCAGTCTTCAACTCAAGTGATCATGGATAAACTAGTCAAAAAAATTAGTGATCAGCCAAGATTATGTAATATGCAGCACTTTATTTTGTTAAAAACTTGCTTCTTTTGTTGAATGTAGTTTGCTGCACTTACTGGTATCTTTTGGAACTGGATTATGTAATATGCCAGCATTTCTTTTATTTTCAATGAACTAAGTTCCATTTCTTTTCACTATTGTAATATGCATGCTGCATCACTTCTTTTAGTAGCTTTTGTAATGAAGTAAGTTCCACTCCATCCATACGATTAACTACATTAACTAGCATAAGTTTTAAAGAGTTACAATGAACACTAAAGAATTGCAGTAAACACTAAAGAATTGCAATTTCTTTTAACAAAACAAAAACACATTGCATTGATAAGGCAATATCAATTACACAAAATAGAATCCCTACCATCCCAAGTACAACAACAATGAACAAAAGCAGAGCAATAATTCCCAATACTAGCTACACTAACTAGCCTAAATTACAAAC
The DNA here is from genome assembly GCF_001879085.1 of Nicotiana attenuata. Taxonomy (NCBI): domain Eukaryota; kingdom Viridiplantae; phylum Streptophyta; class Magnoliopsida; order Solanales; family Solanaceae; genus Nicotiana; species Nicotiana attenuata. Next base: position 139,489 of record NW_017671201.1, on the reverse strand, counting down.
GATTTTCCTAGAAACTTGGTTCAGTCCATCAACAAGAGCAAGAACCTAAACAAAGCCATATGATTAAGGCCACGGGTACAACAACAAACATTACTGTGTTCCTCCATTTTTTTGCTCGATCTCTTTCTCGATCAAATGCCTTGACACTATTCTGTTCTCAGCGGAAACCCGCCTTAGAGATTGAACAGCAATAATATAAGTCAACGTTCAATCTAAGACAACGCTGAGCGCTGTTAGCTTGTAGTGAACAACCCCATTATGAAACCAACCGAAAGTAGCCTTTGGTACTTAAGTAGTTAAGGTTTGGAACCCTTGTAACTATGATAAAAAGTCGTTTGCTTGTTGTCAAACCCTTCGCCTTTCTTTTGAATCAAATTAGGTCGCGACTGTTGTATTTTAGTCGGTCGGGGGAAGCGATAGCTTCGTGCTTCGCTTCTCACACGCTTGCTTGCGTGAAGGCTTAGAGCCCTTTTCGCTAGCTTATTCATTCTCTTCAACAGACCCCATATAACTCTATTCACTTGCTCTGAAAACTCGTCCTCAAACCATCTAGAATATTTACATCCCCCATTGTCCTTCAAAAAACAAAACAAAAAAAAAATCAACTGATATAAATCAATGGCAAATAAAATCATATAAAGAATTTTTTATGGAATACACTTACTTTTCCAATTTTGCATACAAAGTACCTTCTTCCTGAGTTAGCAGCACTCTATGAAATTTTCAGTTCACACGGACGACCACATCGACACCAGTCAACACTTTCGCTATTTTGGGACATTATTCGAACAGAAATTAAGAGAAGTAGCAGAAAAGATTACGTAAAAAATTCGACTAAGGAGGATGGAGTTCTTTCAAATTGAAAAAAAAAAAACTTCGATTTTCACTTCTTCATGAAGAATTTAGCTCAATTGAAATGGAGAGAAATTAGTGCTTGGGAGAAGATAACAATGAAGAAAGGGGCTAAAATAAGGAAGGAAGATAACGTGGGCTTGGTTTATTACCGTTCGAATAGTCCATGTCAACTTTTTTTATAGCCCCCATGCGCTAAACATCTGTGATTCCCATGCATGGTGGGCCGTATGTTTTTTGTGTCTAACTGACACAGTAATAACCTTGTTATGAGGTTTAAATGGAACAGATTCAAGATTAAGTGTAATAATGAAAAGTGAGGACAAGTTTAATGGCCTGCCGATGTATTCTGCTTTTAAAAAATGACATGTTTAAAAGACACCATCTTACGAGGGAAAATATAAATAAAAGCCAATCATATATATTCAATTTCCTTCAAGAAATAAATTGAATCACGCTCTGGTTATAAGTTTATTCGCACTTCCTCAATTTTCCTTTAAACTTTACGTAATTAAATTTAGTATGTTCTGGATTACATTTTCAGAATTTTCAATTAATTTATTAATTGCCTAAGAAAATATCTTTTCTAGACTAGATGCAACTTTAATTTGCGACGTAAAACATAGACTAGCAGAAATATACGATAAACAATCTATACAAATGGAATTAAAAGCAGTAACAATAGTAACAATAACAATAACAAACTTAGTCTAATCCCACAAGTAGGATTGGAGGAATATAGTGTGTGTATAGATCTTACTCCTACCAGGTAAAGATACAGAGATTATTTTCGGTAAATTCTCGGCTCAAGAAAAGGTAAAGAAGAGAAAGGAAGAAGAAGAAGAGAGAAAGAACTAATTAAGAAGAAAAAAAGAGGAAAAAGAAGAAGCACCACCAAAAAGTAACAATAGGAAAATATGATCTGATATGAACAAAACAATAGGAAAACATGATAGCTAACGCGAACGCAACAACAGGGTGTAAATAAAGCTCTAAGAATATGCAATTACAAGAGTGCTACTAATACTATTGGTAAGAAAAGGGAGAACTCTCGAATATCTACTAAAATTTCTACCCTAATTCTCGACCTCAACACCCTCGTATCAAGAGTCATGTCCTCAGTAAGCTGAAGCAATATCATGTCCTACCTAATGACCTCTCTCCAGTACATCTTAGGCCTACGCCTACCTCTTCTCAGACTCGCGACGGACAACCTCTCGCACCTTCTAACAGGAGCATCAATGCTTCTCTGCTTCACGTGTCCGAACCATCTCAGTTTCGGCTCCAGCATTTTGTCCTCCACAGGGACCACTCCCACTTTATTCCGAAATTTTATCTCTTGTGGTATTACTAATTATCTTACATTCCTAATCTTACTAATTAAAATAAGTAAAAGAGTAGTTAATCTTCATACAGGAGTAACCTGAAATATGTCTTATATATTTTCGAGGAACGTAATATAGGGTAAATATTCAAGTGAATCGGGTTGAAATTGGACTGAGGTAGCCTCATTGTTAGGCCACCACCAAATGTTGCGGTCTTGCTCTACACACAGACTATAAAACAAACGACCCACCTATTTGGGCTTTTATTCTTTTCGTTTCTTGAACAGGTATTTGGGCTTGCTAAAGAAAAGGATAAATATTAAAGAAATATATACTTTTTGCCGTTCCTAAAATTAATAGCTAATAAAATATATATTTTATGTATATGTGTATTATATATACATAATACACATTACATATATTTTGTAGCTAGTAAATCGAATTAATTTGGGGCCCAAACTTTAGGCAGACCAACTAATTTTGTATTTTGCCCTAAATATTACTATGAACTGATACGGGCACTGGAAGTGTTCCATGACTATCTGATAAAGAAATCTTTGGAAGTTCTATATAAGAGAAAGAGAAGCATTTAATTATCGTCACTTTTTTTCTTTTTTTCATTTAGAAATATTTTGAAGTCCTTAAGAGAAACTTCATTAGAGGATCATAACTTTGTCTTTGCCACAGTGTTACTCTTATGTAATGCTAAAAATCAAACTTTCAAATACTTTACTTAACAATGTCAACTATATACTATCCAAATGCCTACTAAACCTTAATTAAGAAGGAAACAAAAGGGGATATTATTTGAAAAAAGTACACCTACCTCCTAATTTATTAATTTCCCAGTGCACCTTTAATTTCGTTACGGAAGGATAAACGTTGTAACACTTTGGCTGTTTATTGCTCTATGCTCTCTCTATCTGGGGTGAAAATAAATTATTCCATTTATGTTTCACTTTGCATCTAGATTTTGAAATATTTTTAAGGAGGTCGCGTTTTAGAAAAGCGACCTATCGGGAATTTTTAGTCTCTTAATGCTTGCTCTTTTATGACCCAAATCCCTTCACCAACTTGTCAAAAATCAATGTCAAATCAGAACATTAACTCTAATTTTCCTTCTTCTCATCAAAATCTTTCTTTTATTAAGGCATTCCACTGTACACATGTTACATTTGAACTACTACCGTCGGCACTGATTGAAACCCTATTATAACTATCCCTTGTTTACGCAACATTTGCAAGGTTTGGTAAAACAAATACATACACAGCCCCTTAAACTTGTCTAGTTTTTTCATTTAGCACCCGAACTTGTCTATTTTTTTATTTAGACACCTAAACTCAAGGCACTACCTATTAAACACTTAAACTATTTCAAAGATATACCTATTAGACACTTTTTGCTGACATGGCAAAATGTGTATTTATCGCTCTCTTTGAGCACGTCACATCTCAAAATTGTGAATCTGTTATAAATAGAATTCTATTTAAGGTGAATGTCTATATTCTAAAAAGATTTTAGGGATTTTACTTGGTGGCTAAGTCACTCTTTCCCTATAAATAGAGGGGTCATATTCCATTGTAATTCATCCCAAATCAATAAGAATTCTCTCTCCCTGCTTTTCTCTGCAACTATCCAGGTAGATGGGGAGATTGACGGGGATGTCATGCACCGCATTGGGTGGGGTGGATGAAATGGTGGTTAGCATCTGGAGTCCTGTGTGACAAGAGGGTACCACCGAAACTCAAAGGTAAGTTCTACAGAGCGGTGGTTAGGCCGGCTATGTTATATGGGGCTGAGTGTTGGCCAGTTAAGAATTCACATATCCAGAAGATGAAAGTAGCCGAGATGAGGATGTTGAGATGGATGTGCAGGCATACTAAACTGGATAAGATAAGGAATGAAGATATTAGGGAGAAGGTGGGCGTTGCTCCCGTGGACGACAAGATGCGGGAAGCGAGGCTTAGGTGGTTTGGGCACGTGCGGAGGAGAACCATAGATTCCCGGTTAGGAGGTGCGAGCGGTTGGTTTTGACAGGTATGAGAAGAGGTAGAGGGCGGCCTAAGAAGAATTGGGGCGAGGTGATCAGGCAAGACATGGCGCGACTCCAGATTTTCGAGGACATGCCTCTTGATAGGAAAGCGTGGAGGTCGAGCATTAGGGTTGTAGGCTAGGGGGTAGTTCATAGTTTTTCCCTCTTTGTACCGGGTAGTCTGATAGAGTTTTGCCTATGTCTGGTAGGGGTCTATGTTGTGTTCACATTATTTTATTATTTTGCATATGATTATATTATTGCACTCCCTTTCACTTATTTGGTATATTTTAAGATATTATTATTACTTCTCTTGCTTCTTTTGTTGTTACAGATCTCTTCTTTCGTTTCTTTTCTGAAATTATTATCTCTTCTGTTGAGCCGAGGGTCACCCGGAAACAGCCTCTCTACCCTTCCGGGATAAGGGTAAGGTCTGCGTACATCCTACCCTCCCCAGACCCCACTAGTGGGATTTTACTGGGTATGTTGTTGTTGTTGTTGTATTCTTCTTCTTTTATTGTTTTATAACATGCTATCAGCACGAGACTCTAACCAATTGAGTAGAAGCTTTTGGATTGAGCATAATGATTGTCAATTGTTCCATGAACTTCCTTCATGGTTAAATTCTGGATTTAAGGTATGTATTTTATCGTATTTTTCTCTTTTATTCAATAATTTGATTTTAAATACAAGCAAAGAAAATAAATTTTGATTATAACTCTAATGGAGTTAGTAAGAAATTATAACCACCCAAAGTGGTAAAATATTTATGCCTTGCCATGATTGTGGGCAAAGAAGTGAAAACTCGTCCCATTGAATTTGCTTCATTCTCATTCCCTTAAGAGAATGTGCTAGCAATATGTGATAAGTCTGAAAGAAGACAAAATTATCACCGTGAAGGTATCAATGGATGTGGATGTGGCAATAGACGAAATTATAATCGTCATCATTGTGGTAATGAGAATAATAAGTATCCTCAAAATAGTCTTTCACTCTGTGAAAGTAATGTTTGTCATCGATTTGACATGAGATTTTGTAAAGCACATATAGATGATTATGGTCCATTCATGACTTGAATCTGACAAGATGTGATTTATGAATACACATTCATTCTTCAAAGAATATGAACGTGCTAGTGGAAGTGAATATACCACACTCACCTCTAGAAGAAGGTTTGAGATGATATAAGAAAATAATGTCATTATTATGGCATGAATGGTCATTGGTCACGTACCTATTGTATGCCAAAATATTTTGGCGATGTGATTATTAAAGGACAACAATAATGCAAGAAACATATCTTGCATATAATTTTGACCATGACCATAATAGTATAACTTTCTCCTTGAAAGAGATATATGACCATATGGATGTTGATGAATATGTAGTAGTACAAAATGAATTGAGAACTCTGCAAGAGCCAATTATACTATTTTGGAGAAACACAATTGATTACCAATAAGGTATTGTGTTGTAGTAAGTCTCAAAGAAACTTATTCAGTTTCCAAAGTATACGCGAAAGCGGTTGATTATATTGAGACTATAAATAAAGGAAAGATTTAATATCTTCTATTACTACAACTTGTAGCGGGGTAATATGTATGTGAAAAGCTACCCGCTTTATTATCCAGTTTGTACTACACAAACAAAAGAATGCCACGATAAAGTAGAAGTTTATTGATATAAAAACCCATATCACAATAAACTTGGAGTTTATTGATAATTGCACACGTCATGGTGTAAATCTGATGTTTATCAATATTGATAATTTATTCAGTTCGCATAATTGGTTTAGCCATATCAATTTTAAGTATGATGTGCAAAAATAAAAGATAATTCACATGGGTAAATATTAAAGAACTAGAAAGTTATTTACGAATCCTCTTACATTGCTTGTTCTTATTAATTAATAGACCAACTAAAATTGGGATTGAATCCCATGAATGCTGGAAATATCAAAGGTGAATATGGGCTCATTCACCTGCCATGTATACCACATAAGATGCATCTATGTGATGGTTACATGTGCGATTATTATTAACTCACAACATGGTGTTTTGCGAGGTAACAATTTAATTTCGAGCATAATTTCTTTCGAAAACATAGCATAACATTATAAATCGCTTCCCATATTGTCTTCCTTGGGGTAACTATATCTGTTCAAAGATAGTCTCGATTTTGTCACTTCGTGCCCTGTGATATGCATCTCGGTGATAAAAATTAATACAATTCTAAAAGGCTATGACAATTTGCGCAGTATCATTTAAAAGTAGATACTACGATTCTGATGGATCATACAAAAAAAAACAAGCGACCTCTATCGGAAACGGATAGGAATGTCAACAGGCGCGAAAAATACAAAGCGATGTCCGCAGAGAAAAAGCAGAAGTTGCTACTACAACGTCGACTTAAATACCAAGAGTCAAAGACACGTGCACCTGCTGAGAATATAACTGTGGATTGTGTGGATTGCCTGACTGGAATAATGGATCCACCTGAATGCTCTACGAACACTTCTTACACTATGCATCCAGGTTAGAAGATACGGTTCTCCCATCGCTTTCACATTATCTCGCAAAGTTATCTCGCACTTTAAATAGTCAACTTCGTCTACGCTTTCTCTTCGATGTAGTTTTTACTATGTCTGAGGATCATCTTCCGTCTTCTGCTTCGGGTAATGAAATAGATGTAGTGCAGCCACTTTCTATCTATGAAAAAGGTGAGTATGCCGCCTTCTACACTTACTTTTATACTACTTGTTATCATTTGGTGCCATCTAAGGACCACCTAACTTGGTCTTAGGTTCAACGTCAGTAGCACCCGGTGAGCTACGTGACAAAGACTCCGAAATAGTTACACGTAGAGGTTCGTTTGGTTTTCTTCTGTTTGCTGAAACAATAATTGTTTCATTCGTTCACCTTAATTTTAACCGTCTATTTCCAACATATAGGTCGTGCACCAACTACAAAGTTTGCTCCAATTACTGGTCGGTTGCGTTAAAACTATGTTCCGCTGAAGAAAGTTCCAATCTGCAAATTTTGCGCAGCAAAGTTCCTCAAAATTCAGCTTTTCTTTCGTTTCTTTTCACTCCATCTATTTGCAACCTTTATGTGAAAATCCCCTCTTATTTGAAGCCTTATTTGTCTATATGTTATTTGTACCCTAAAGTCAAACAATAGCTTGGCCGGGAACCATACTAGTGGATTCTGAGGGGTGTCTAACACCTTCCCCTTGGAATAATTTCAAGCCCTTACCCAATCTCTGGTTATCCAAACAAAACCCTTATTAGTGTCCTAATGCACTTTAATCATTAGTTGGCGACTCTTCACTTCTCTTAAACCCAATTCCCAAAAGGGAACGAGTTGTCCTCCCAAATGTCATAAACCCGATTTCGCGAGCAAAAGGGGGCATCGACAGATGGGAGGACCTTTTCCGTGGTTGTTTTGCTTGGGGCGGCCTCGCTGTTTTGTTCCCGAGGTATGTGTTGCAAGGTCCACTCTTTAAATCAATGTAAAGTTACCTGTAGCTTGTCCAAGTACCTCTGCATTCGATCTTCTCGGACTTCGGAAGTTCTGTTGACTTGGTTTACCACAAGTAGGGAATCACATTTGGCCTCGATGACCTCCGCTCCCAAACTTTTAGCCAGCTCGAGACCTGCAATCATGGCCTTATACTCGGCCTCATTGTTAGTTAACTTCGAAGTTTTGATAGGTTGTCTAATTATGTTACCCGTGGGCAGCTTCAAAACGATGCCCAACCCGGACCCTTTCACATTCGAAGCGCCGTCCGTGAAGAGGTCCACACCCCCAATGATGTACCCAGTTTTAATAACAGTTCCTTTTCGATCTAGGATACGAGGGTTGGCGTAAAGTCAGCCACGAAGTCTGCCAAGATTTGGGACTTGATGGCTATTCTGGGTTGATACTCAATATCGTACCTGCTGAGTTCCACAGCCCATTTGGCCAATCGCCCCGAAAGTTCGGGTTTATGCAAAATATTACGAAGGGGATAGGTAGTAACAACACATATTGGGTGACATTGGAAATACAGTTTTAATTTCCTAGAGGCGTTTATTAAAGCAAGCGCTAATTTTTCTAAGCGAGGATACCTAGTTTCGGCCTCTCCTGAGGTCCGACTAACATAGTAAACAAGGAATTGCGTACCTTGCTCTTCTCGAACTAGTACTCCACTTCCCGCTATCTCCGAGACTGCTAAGTAAAGTAAAGTTGTTCATCCGATTTTGGGGTATGAAGCAGCGGCGGGCTCGATAAGTACCACTTTAGTTCCTCCAAGGCCTGCTGACGTTCCGGATTCCATGCAAAATTGTTCTTCTTCCCAAGCAGCAAGAAGAGTCGGTGACTCCTTTTTGAGGACCTCGAAATGAATCGCCCTAGGGCGGCTATGCGCCTGGTCAGCCTCTGCATGGCCTTCACATTATCTACGACTTTGATATCCTCGATAGCATTGATTTTATCGAGGTTGATCTCGATCCCCCGATTGGACACAATGAAGCCGAGAAACTTTCCCGAGCCGACTCCGAATGCATACTTTTTTGGGTTGAGCTTCATGTTGTACTTCCTTAGTATATCGAAAGTCTCCTACAAATGTTTTAAATGGTCTTTTGCTCGCAGAGACTTAACTAGCATGTCATCAATATAAACTTGCATAGATTTCCCTATTTGTTCTTCGTACATTCGATTTACTAGCGTTGATAAGTTGCACCAGCATTTTTTAGACCGAACGGCATTACGTTATAACAATAGGTGCCGTATTTTGTGATAAAAGAAGTATCCTCCTGGTTCATCTGAATTTGATTGTACCCGGAGTAGGCATCGAGAAAATTGAGAATCTCGTGGCCGGCCGTGGCATCGATCATGCGATCGATGTTCGGCAAAGGAAAAGATTCCTCAGGGCAGGCCTCGTTCAAGCCCTTATAGTCTATGTGCACTCTAAGTTTATTTCCCTTCTTAGGGACCACCACCACGTTTGCTATCCATTCAGGATATTTTACTTCCCGAATGATTCCTATTCTGAGAAGTTTGGTTACCTCATCCTTGATAAATGTATGCTTAACCTCGGATTGGGGTTTTCTCTTTTGCTTTACTGGACGAAACTTCGGGTCCAAGCTTGTCGATGGGCGGTGATCTCCGGTGGGATCCATGTCATATCGAGATGGGACCAATAAAAATAATCTATGTTATCTAAAAGGAATTGAATAAGTTTTTTTCTGAGCTCGGGAGTTAACCTCTTGCCCAGCTATATCTTCCGATTGGCAGATGCTCGATCAATATGATTTGTTCTAGCTCTTCGACCGTTGACTTCGTTGCGTCAGAATCATCGGGGATTATGAAGGTTTGAGGTATCATATAATCATCATCCTCGAAAGTTTCCTGCTTCTCCGATCGGGCCGAGGCTGGTGACTGTGGTTGTTATTTGACTTCCAGCTTTCCTTCGACTCCGATCCTTTTGTTGATGAAAGCGTCGATACCGATATCACTTCGTCGATTGCAAACATTTCATTGGCGATGGGTTGTTCACCGTACACCATTTTGACTCCTTCCAATGTTGGGAACTTCAGGACTTGATGAAGTGTCGAAGGCACTACCCTCACATTATGGATCCAAGGCCTTCTGAGCAGTGCGTTGTACCTCATGTCAGCATCGGTCACATGGAACTTTGTTTCTTGGATGGTCCCGAACACGTTTACTGGCAAAATAATTTCCCTTTTGGTGGTTTCACTCGCCATGTTGAAGTCGTTAAGTACTCGAGCTGCGGGCACAATTTGATCTTGTAGGCCGAGTCGCTCTACGACCCTTGATCGAAAATGTTGGCCGAGCTACCTGGATCAATCAACACATGTTTAACTTGAATTTTATTCATAAGGATAGATATTACCAGTGCGTCGTTGTGAGGTTGTTCGATCCCTTCTGCATCCTCGTCGTTGAAAGACAAGGTCTCTTCCGGTAAGTAGTCCCGAGTCCGTTTTTCTCTCGTGATTTTCACCTTGGTGCGTTTGAATACCGGTCCTTGAGGAATATCGACCTACCAACGATCATGTGAATTACGTGTTCTGGCTCTTCTTTCTTATTCTGTCTGTTTGAATCTCTGTTTTTGAAGTGGTTCTTGGCCCGATCACTTAAGAATTCTCGAAGGTGCCCCTCGTTGAACAACCGGGCTACTTCTTCCCTTAGTTGTCTGCAATCTTTTATTTTATGGCCATGGGTGCCATGATACTTGCATATTTGGTTTGGGTTTCTTTGGGCCGGATCGGTCTGCATAGGTCGAGGCCACCTGGTATCTTTGATACGCCCAATGGATGATACTATGGCGGAAGCATCTACGCTGAAGTTATATTCTGACAATTGAGGTGCTTCTTTGGACGCGGCATCCCTATCAAAACCACTCTTGCTCATGAGCCCTCGGGAGCTTTGTCCCTGATCATTCCTTCTATCATTCTGAACTGGGTTGTGTCCAGACCCGTTATTTCTCTGATCTCTCTCGTATGGATGATATCGGTCTCTGTTCGATCGTGGTTCCCAATCGACATCCCTTCTGTCCACGAGCCTGTTGGGATAAATCGAACCAATTGGAGCCCCCAGTTGATCGTCTTCGACCCTAATATTCGACTGATATCGATTATGTACATCGGACCAAGTGACGGCTGGATATTCGATCAAATTCTACATTAATTGTTGTGAAGCTATGGAACTCCGTTCGTTGGGACCTTGAGTGAAGGCTTGAACAGCCCAATCGTTGGTGACTGGTGGCAAATCCATCCGTTCCATTTGAAATCGAGATACGAATTCCCTGAGCATCTCATTGTCTTTTTGCCTTACCTTGAATAGGTCCAACTTTCTAGTTGCAACCTTAATGGCTCCAGCGTGCGCCTTTACAAAGGAATCTGCAAGCATAGCAAATGAATCAATAGAATTAGGTGGTAAATTATGGTACTATATCATGGCACCCTTTGATAGAGTTTCTCCGAATTCCTTCAGCAACACGGATTCAATCTCGTCATCTTCCAAGTCATTTCCTTTAATGGCGCACGTATATGAGGTGATGTGTTTGTTTGGATCTGTCTTCCTGTTATACTTTGGAATCTCGGGCACGGAACTTCTTTGGGATTGTCTTCGTAGCCGCACTCAGGGGGAAATGTTTTTGGACAAACCTTTTGCAATCAAGTCCTTTCAATACCGGTGGTGCCCCCGGGATTTGGTCGAACCTGGAGTTATAAGTTTCCACCTTCTTATCATTTTCCTCGATTTTCTTTTCCCTTGTCTCGATTCACTTCGTCAGTTCCTCGAGCATTTTTATGATAGCGGGATTAGTATCCTATTCTCCTTTATTCGATCTCTTTGGCACCGATTCGGCTCTATGAGCAACTTCTTGTGATGGCTCGAGCTCGCTTGGTGCATGATTCTGTTTTTGGAGTTGTGCTATTGCAGCTTGTTGGGTCTGCAACATCTCGAAATCATCGAAGGATAATTTCTCCTTCTTCTCCGCTCTATGCGTTCTGATCGGTTGTTTAAGCGTCTCTGCGGAAGCTATTCTCAGTTAACTGGAGGTACTCCATTTCCCGGGGCGGCTATGTTTTCGTTCTTGCCATGAAGACCACGGCCGTTGTCTGTGTGTGTAGGTGCTGCTTGAGAGTTTGACATGTTGATCCTGAAATCAAAGACACTTCAAAGAACAAGCGTAAAATAATATATGTTACGAAAATTGTACCAGACAATCACTATTATCCTTGGCCCCACGGTGGGGGCCAAACTGTTTACCCTTAAAATCGGATAACAATTAAACTTATAAGTGATTTTAAGTATATGTGATTTCACTTGGCACAAAATGATAAATATAAGAACTAATGCTAGGAGTTAACAATAAAACAAAGCAAACAAATGTGATGAACAATTATAGCCCTTGAGCTAATTGCCCTCGAACCAACTGAACAAGCTATTGAAAGTATGAACTGGACAACAGAGCTTGCAAGATATAAAGTGTGATATATTGCTTTGATATGCGTGAATGTAAGATGGTTACATAATGATTAGAACCCTCTTTATATAGTAGAGGAATCCTATTTATGGTACAATTCTAATTACAGAAGTAAATCTCATGATAGGCTAAATATCCGATCCTAACTCGATACGTGCCGAGATTTCCGCCACGATCCTCGCCTAATCACGAACATCTCAGCTTTCTGTTATTCGACGTAGCAGGCCTTCTTCGATCTTGTTCTGTCTCTTTCTTGCTTTGGTCTAGGTCACGGCCGGCCTCGATCTTCATCGGTCGTTGATCCACGAGCTTATCAATATGTCTCCGTACCATGCTCCGATATAACTGGGGTTGGGCCTTGATCTTCCGTCCCGACCTCGGTTAGTCGCACAAAATTAGGCAAGCCCCAATTTTGACCGTATACACAGATATATTAAATTTTAAACCGTACTCCCTCCCCCTCCCCCGGTCCACAATAAGTGACCATTTTTCCTTTGACTACGAACTCCTAGATAAAAAAAGATGTATCCACTAAATTAACCTTAATTAATTGTTACATTGACGCATTGGAATATGTAATTAAGGGCAAATAAAACTAATTCATTCTTGATTATGTAAATGAACACTTATTTTGGACCAAAATAAAAAGGTAAAATGGTCACTTATTGTGGACCGGGGGAAATAACATATTACAAAGTGGAACCATTCGTGGTACAGTAACGTCTGAATAATTCGTATTGAAAGCAGCTAAAACAAAGGGCGGGGGAGATAAAATTGATAATGTGTTGAAAGAGAGGGGAAAGATGAAAATATTTAAAATTACTTTGGAAGCTATTTTGATATTGAAAAAGTGGATGTGGTTGAAATATGATTTTAATAGTGGGAAAATGACACTGTATAGCCGCTTTTAAGAGCCCGTTTGGCCATGAGTTTTTTTTCAACTTTTTTTTCGAATTCTTTTTACTCTTTTTCAAAATCAGTGTTTGGCCATAAATTTCCAATTTTCACTTGAAGATAAATTTTGACATTTTTCAAAAATTTGAAAAACTCCGAAAAATTGTTTTTCACTCAGATCACACACAAAAATTCAAAAACAACCCAAAATTATATTCATGTCCAAACATAACTCTAATTTTCAAATACAATTTTCACTTGAAAAAAAAATCACTTTTTTCGGAATGTTACAATTCTTATGTCCAAACGTCCGCTAAATGATAGCCGAAAAACATATATTTTTGTATATATAAATATTTTGTTTGTTATATAAGAAAATTAAACAAATTTTATATATATTTTTGGCTACCGAATATAAACATTTTTTGGCGCAGACTGAATGTGATAATACCCCTCTCATAGTTGCGTATTTACGAAAATTTGGGTCTACTGCATTTTGCACTTCTGACGTATACCCTCTTTTGTGATTTGCACCTTGTCTTATCTTTTGTTTAATGATTTGCACCCTAACCTAATTATATTCTTACAAAATAATATAATCACTCTTTTTTTAAATTTTCCAAGAAGGTANTTGAGTTAGGTGCCATCACGACTAGTGAATTTTGAATCGTGACAAAAGGCACTCCAATATCGAGGATGAATCTTCTAAATTCACCAAAATCCTTACCCATATCACCATGGTTTAGAAAAAAAATCTTTCCTTCTTTTGGGCAAATATTACTCTTTCCATGATCTAGTATTTTTTTCCTTTTTCTCACATCCCCTACCAACGACTCTTTTCTCTCCCCCATCTATTTATATTCCTCTTTCTCAATTTTTACAGGGACAAGTTATACCCTAAGGTGAGGAGAGAAATACATACGGACAGAACCAAAAAGAGGAGACATACTACCTTAGAGTCCCATGCCGCCTCTCTCCACTCTCATCTCTCTTTCGGATGCCATTATCACTAGTACCCCCGCCTCGAATATTTAATTTTCATCTCTGTTCGATTTGATGTTTATTGGTTTTCGGAGTTTTGGTGTATGTTCATAACTTCCTGTTATTATGAATATGGTTTTTGCTTTGTAGTGAAATATGCATCTGGGGCATGCATGTGTTTGATCGTGTATTAAAATCACATTTTTTTTTTATTGTTTCTGCTTTCAACTAGGGTCAAGACATTTAATGACACTCAAATGTTGCTGCTTAGTCCTCTTGCTATAATTTTTACAATTAAAGTTATGAACTCTTGGAAGTATTCCTTAGTGATATGGTAATAGAACTCAAAATAACTCGAGTGCAANTATATATATATATATATATATATATATATATATATATATATATATATATATATATATATATATATATATATATATATATATATATATATATATATACTACTATTTAGAAGCGGGAGTTAAGGGCTTGTTCGTCGTCCTGCTTGCTGTCCAAAAGGGTAATTTCGGGATTTTATCCAACAGAAGAATCGTCTTCAACTTCAGGTTGGACTCTTCGTCTTCCTGCTTCCGATTTACAGTTAGGTCCCTTTTTTTGGATCAAAAGTCGGGGTATTTTTGTCACTCTGCTCAGTTTGTATTTTCTGTAGCAGTCTTTTCAGTTTGCCCGCTCTCCAATACGCGCCTTATCCATCGACGTGGAAGACAAATCAGTTCTTGCTTCTGCTGCTGTCAATTGTTTCTCCAGATGTGTAACACCTGTATTTGGATGGATATCCGATTAGGGGTGACGCTAATAATATCTGCAACAGCTTCTGTTCTGCTTTGGGTTTTCTGGCTAACTGCTCTGTTCCTTTTAGTGTCTTTGCTTGCTGGCTAGAATAGGTGAGTACTTCTGGCTTTGTTTTCTACCCCCTTCGATCAGATTTTATATGTTCACTCTCGAGCTTTCCTACTGTATGCGCCTTCGTCGAAAAATTTAGTGTTATCCAAATTACGAAGAAAGAGCTCTTCTTCATTCTGTTCTATATTACCCAACCTCATGTTCTATTTGCACAATCGTTTAACTCCATATCAGTTAAAGTTACGGTTACTATGTCTATGACAAGTTGGATGTTGATGAATGGGTTTTTATAACTTATTATTTTAGGCCATAGAAAGAAGATGTGATGGTAGCAGTCGCAGGTTTCTAATGCTCTTTTTAGGTTAGTAATCAGTGAGTTAATTTTATCTCCCAACCCCGTAACAGTAAGACAACTAATTTTCGATTGAAAAATTCAGAGTTTCTGCAGATCTTACCTTTTTAGTAACTGAAAAAACATTCTCTTTGTATGTTGACCAAAAAAATCTCACAAATCTCTTGTGACAAAGTAATCAGGTGCTTTTTCCTTTAAACGATACCAAAAGCCAATCAACTTTGTTTCCTTCACTAAGAGATTAGACCTTGAAACCAACAGCACATATCAAGGAGTCTACTGGACAACAATTTTAATTAAATCATACCCACAAACAAAGATGAAGAATAGAGGCAGAGGTTATCAGAAGTAAATATAAAATCTTAAGAAAACTTGGATGCAAGTAAAGGAAAAGAAATTCACACACAACTGGCATAAATAATTAGAATGGCGCAAGAAATTCGCTTAACTTGTTCGGTTGCTCTAGGTATTTCTAATGTAATTATGTGCAACTGTTTACCTTTTATTGTATTTTAACTTTTACTGTTGTGTAGTAGTAGTAAAATCACTGCGACTTTATTACCTTTTCATAGTTTTCTTATTAGCTACTCTAATCACAAATATTACTAGGTTGAAGCTGATAAAAACATTCTTTTCTGCTAATTGTCATATGAAAATTTGTAAGCTTTGAAGTGCTACTCGGACATTCTTTCCGTCATAACCAATAAACAAAAACTGACTTTAAGTAGATAAGTTATTGTGTTTATAAGCACACTTAAACGAATAATTTAAACAAGATTCTACTAGGTTCTTTATTATAACTTCTGTGTATTCATGGCGTTATCAAACCTATTTGTTTTCTTGAAAAGAGCTTATGCCGGGGATTAGGTGAAAGAGTTTACATTAAAGTAAAAGGTGTGAAAGCTCTTAACCTTATTAGGTGAAAATTACATACCATATTTGAAAAGTTTGTCCAGACCACATTCTATTATAAAGAGTAAGTTTCCACAAATTTGGTCTTTCAAGCACATTTTATAGAAGAATTATGGACCTGTAGTTGCTTCCCACGCCCCGGACAAAGTTAACATGGAGTAAGCTCGACCAAACAGAGTTATATATTATAATCCCTATTTTTGAAGGCAGTTGATAAGAGTTATCATGCAGTGACATTTTAGGTTGCTACAAAGCTGTGACTATTCACTCAATTTCATTCATGACTAAAAGATAAAAAGGCATAACAGTTAATTTATTATGTGAGTTTATCCCGACTCATATATATGCATGTTTGATATGTCGTGAGCTGATGCTTCATTGTGTCAAATGCTTTTGTATTTTCTTTGTAGTTTTTCTATGCACCACTTGCAGTAGTGTTGCCGTATCTGCTCTTACATATCTTACTTTTGGATATTTTTGCCATCTGGTTGACACTGGTATTACTTCCATATTCTTTAGTAAAAAGGAGATTGGATAATGGGATCACTTTTTTTATGTTCATAGGATGATGGATAATTACAGCCCAAAAAAGGTAAACAACTAATGAAATTGGTGATATGCGAATAGATTTATGGATTTTAGGGGGTACTCTTCCCAACGATTCTTATGAAAATAGTAGACATCCCAGAAATTTATTTGTACTTGTGGTTGTTCGGAAGCATCAGTACAAGTAAAGATTCAGTGCAAATTACCTTTTCCCCCGAACTACTAAAAACTTGATATAATTTATGTGTTTAGGCTTGTGGTAGATATAAGAGAAAAATATATACAGCTGCTGAATGTAAAATTAAATACTACTGTTGGATGGCTGTAAATTTGAGATAGAGAGTCTTGCATGAGATATTTCAGTTCAAGGTAAAGAAGCAAGCGTTGGTTGGTATGAACAACCCAACTGACCAAAGTGGTGTTGCTCTATGTTGATCAACCCTAATTTGTGCCTCTCTTGAAGAAGGGCAACATATTCTCTGGGAAGCACCATTTCATGCCCAGTAAGTTGAAGATAAAAACCCACAGCTACCTAGAAACCTTGCAACAAATAAAAACGCAATTGTCGCCTTCCGAGTGGTCACGGCAAAGAGGGCACATGTGACTTAATTGTAAACCCCTTCTCTGAATATTTCTTTGCGTAAGGCAAGCCTCTCTAGAAGCTAACCAAAGAAAATACTTTACCTTGTACGGATCTTTGCACTTTCAAATATTCTTTCATAGTTATTTGGAGCTGCTCTTACTTGTGGAGCCAAAAGTTCTGCAGTAGTTTTTGAATGTAAATTTGTCATTTTGTTGTCTTTGGTGCAATTAACTGTCGGATGATATGCTTGAAAAAACTAAATGATTCTTATGCTCCTCTATGAGAAAAGTAGAAGCCATTGTTAATTTGAATGGACAATTTACTGTCAATGTCCAAGTTTTATGCAATAATAATTCTGGAATTGGATTGACTTTATCTGAACATTCTTATAGAACTGTTAATAAATATTTGTTGAAATTTCGAAGACAAATTGACCCATCCTTTCCTTTTCAATAATTTTGCCTTTATTTTCAAGATATCTTGGCTTGATAATCTTATAAAGCCTAATATTGCGCTCCTAAAAGCTCTATGATGTCGATGTTTTGCAGTAATACTTCTACGTTCATCTTTTCTGATTGTCTTCATATTCCCTATGAATAAAATTCCTGATCAGTGAATTATGACTGAAATTATTTTTTTGGCTTTGTAGAATTGCTGACGTTTCTCCTACGTTCAGTACAATTAACATACTTGCAGAAGAAGTTCATCACTATAAAGGTAACCAACTATCTTATTTTCGTACATTTTTTCACGTTGGTACATATTAACGCGTTCACTGTTGCTCATTTCCACTGTACTACCAATGGTTACTAATGTCCACTATTTTCTTCTGTACAATTACTTTGTTTATTCCTTGTTTGTAAACTGATTTATGTGCGTAATAAAAACATTGGCTTGAGGTATTCGGTCTTTAGTTTTTGATGTCGTATCACGGTGTTCACTTTCTTTTATTTTACTCCGGGTCATGTTTTAGTTAGATTTTTTTCGCTTAGTTAGCGAAGCTATACCTTTGGAAAAGTCCCTTTGCGCGGATGTTACACTACGAAGAATTTTTTTTTTACAAATAATTATAATTGTTCCCCTATAAGTACAAAAAGTTGATGTCCAGAGGTATTTCACTTGACTCCAATGTTACTTGTGTGAAAACTAATAGCCGAAACGAAAAATTTTCTATTCAAGAAAGTTTATGTTGATAAGTTGGTTTACATCATAGTTGGTTTAGCAAAATGATTTATTGAGTGCCTCCACTTAATAGCGAAACAATTGCTTATGAGAACAAAGTTATCTATATCAATTTGATATACATTATATGCCAAAGTATATTATTTCTCCCCTCACAAGTGGTTCAGGGTCAGGAACCAAATAATTCCATCTCATTATTATTGATGTGCAGGGTATATTTTGATTAATACCATAACGTACAAAGATGGGTTTTCAAAGTTGAGGAAAACAAGTTAGTTTTTCTAACATGAGGGGGAGATATGATAAACGATTTAGAAAAAGTTACATGGAATGAATTATCGTTTCTACATCTAGATCCTCGAATAAGATAATATGAACTTGAAGTTCATAAAACGATAATTCATGTGCAATGTATTGCAAAGCATGCAGACGCATTTGCTGACCCAAAGAAAGTAATTGTATTCTCGTTACAAATGCTCCTATTAAGTCCTAGAAGGACAAAGTCTATGGTACGCTTAAAGCGTATAGACAAATCGATTTCAAATAAGCTTCTTGATAAAGAAGATGAGCGAATTATCAAAATGATCATAATAAAGGAGGCAAGTGATCTAGAAGATCACATGACATAATACTTTATAAAATCTCAGGAGAGGTTTAGGTACCTGAAATGAATGAAGAGATCTCTATGTTATGTCTTTATTAAAAATGTTGAAACCGATATAAAATGTTCGTCGACGACATCTATGGTACTGCTAAATATATATGAGGATTTAAGTATGGAGAAAGAATTCAAGTAGAATTTGGTTTCATATGAAAGACATGTAGTTTTGGACCTGTAGTTCAAACACTTGAAAGTATAAAGTCAATGGTATGTGCAATCGGTTTTCGATATCTTATTTGTCTAGCATGACATGAAAACTTGATATGCATCTAATTAAAGTCTATTATATGGCTGATATGACTTAACTTATATGACAATCCATGAAGGATTTAAATCGCTTAAAGCATATACATTCTTGGTCCTGAAATACCATATCCTAAATGCAATTTGTGCACATATGTATCTTGTTATAACTATAAGCATGATAATATGATAGCAAGAGTTTTCACCCCTATGTGAAGATATTGAAATGATGATTCCAACAAGATCATATGAAGACAATATATCTACAGGGATGATGATTTCAAGGTGAAACAAATTCGTTGAAGTTAATATGGTTGGTTTGTTTATCAAGTCTCTACCAACGATCTTTTGAAGATGATGCACATGATTGGAATGTGAAGGTTCAAGGATGTGAATTAATGCTCTCATCAAGGGGAGTTAATACGCGTTGTACTCTTTTTCCTTACAAGGTTTTGTCCCACTGGATTTTTCTTGCAAGGTTTTTAACGAGGCAACCAAAAGGTGTATTGTTAGATATGTGTATTCTTTTTCCTTCTCTAGAATTTTTTTCCTACTGGATTTTATTTTAGTTAAGGTTTTAACGAGGCACATTATCTGTTGAATAGACATTCAAGGGGGAGTGTTATAAATAGAATTCTATTTAAAGTGAATGTCTATATTATTGAAAGATTTTAGGGATTTTACTTGGTGGCTAAGTCACTCTTTCCCTATAAATAGAGGGGTCATATTCCATTGTAATTCATCCCAAATCAATAAGAATTCTCTCTCATCCCAAATCAATAAGAATTCTCTCTCTCTGCATTTCTCTGCAACTATTCTTTTTCTTTCATTGTTTCATAACATAATCCATTATTTTTCTTTATTTTCTTTCTCTTTTTTTTCCCGTTTTAAGTTACAACAAATAGTTTAGCCGGAAAATATAAGCTTCGCCGGAATAATCAAATTTTAAGTCACTTTTGTTCTACTTCGTCTTCCATCATTTTTCATTCATTGTTCACCTTCACCTTCATCTTCAATTTTTCTCCTCCATAAGCTCCGATAGATGAACAAGATGACGCCATATTAACAACACCCACTAGAGGAGCAAAATCCATATCCTCAAATAAATCCTATCATCAAAGGGGGGAAGCTAAATCGTGAAGCATCTTTTCAGAGAAAACTTTAGCACCTTTGGAATAGTGCGTTGAAGCTTAAACCGGGAAATTTCGATGCCGTTGCACGCTGCCGGTTCAGGCGCTTGAGGAACATTCACCCCCGAAATCTTCTCCAAAAGATTAATCCCAGGGGCGGCTGGAGGGCTAAGCAAATAAAACATTTGCTTTATGCCCCCAAGCACTTGGGGCCCCACAAATTAGTACCCCTCCATTCCACCTTATGTGAACCTGTTTGACAGGGCACGAAGTTTAAGAAAAAATAAAGATTTTTGGAATTTGTGGTCCTAAGCAAATCAAAAAGGGGCCTAGAGTATTTGTGTGATTATAAAAGCTTCTCATTAAGGATAGAATTGTAAGTTTAAGCTAAATTGTTTCCAATTAGATAGGGGTTATTCTTTTTGGAACAGACCAAAAGGGAAATAGGTTCACATAAAGTAGTACGGATGGAGTAGTAATGATTCTTTTAGCTTAAGCTAAGAAGTATTGGGGAGAGGTGATCAGGCAGGATATGGCGAGGCTTCAAATTTCCGAGGACATGACACTTGATAGGAAGATGTGGAGGTCGAGTATTAGGGTTGTAGGTTAGGAGGTAGTTGAGTCTTGCCTTACTTTGTACCTTTGTGAGCCTAGTCTGGTAGGGTTTTTGTCTAAGATAGCTAGTGGCAATGTTGTGTCTTACTATTTCGCTTTTGAGTGCACGACCTATTTACTAGCCATCGCTTCTGCTTTACATCTTTTTTCTGGATTTCATGTTGTTCCTATTTTTCTTATGATTTCTGTGGTGAAACTAATATTGTCTCCTTTTGTCTTTTTATTCTCTTGAGCCGAGGGTCTTTCGGAAATAACCTCTCCACTCCTTCGGGGTAGAGGTAAGGTCTGCGTACACACTACCCTCCCCAGACCGCACTAGTGAAATTTTACTGAGTTGTTGTTATTGTTGATTCTTTTAGCTTAATTTTTTAATAGAAAATATTGAAGAAAAGAATTAGCAAAAAAGGACATTTATGGATGGAGTTACGGACATACCACATTTCGGTTTCCTTTTTAAGGTCATATTTTCCCAATTCTATTTCATTCTTTTGAAAGATTTAAGCATTAAAATAAATAAAGTATAATTGATTTATTCGATATCAATTGTCAAAATTATCAACTTCTAGCATTAAATTACTCCTATATTGTTATAATATTTTTTTTATGTGATAGCTTTATTTCCTGTATGCTTATTTCTAGGTGTATCTTATGTTTTTATTATATACTAGAATTTAAATATGTCAACTGAAAAACTGGATCACCTCAAATCTCAAGAANAAAAAAAAAAAAAAAAAAAAGAGAGAGAAGAATTGAAATTTGATATAATTTCAAAAAGATTTTCTTGATGAAGTCTTAACAAACAATAAAAAAATTGATGTTCTTTAACAAGGTTCTCGTAGCTCAGCGACATCTTAGGAACTGAAGTTGTTAGAAAGTTTTTGGCATGTTAAACAAAACATTATATTTTCTAGTTTTATAAGCTTTATATATATATATATATATATATATATATATATATATATATATATATATATATATATATATCCCTTTTAACCAGAATAGAAAATTGACAATGATTGCAAGAAGAAGAAAACTTAAATGGATTAACCTTATTATTAACTGAAAAGGATTATTAGAAGATATCGATTATAAAGGATTAATTAATAACTTCGTGTCCAAAATAGATTTTAGCTAAAATACATATGAAATTTCATTAAAAATGATTAGGCCTCGTAAATTAATTTGGCTTTAGGCCACTACTATAGTTGAGCCGCCCATGATTAATCCACCCGTTATTTCACCTCCTCCCCAGCCATGGCTTGTTCGGAGAAGTCAATGAAGGAGGCGTTTGTAGATAAAATCGATCGAAGCCTTGCGTTAAAAGCTGACATTGATTTTGATCCCGTGTTACGATTTCTCCGGTATTACCCCATTTCTTTTTATCCATAGCTAATGCTCTGGAAGTCAGTGCTGTTTCCTTTTTCGGTCGGTCGTGTTTGTCCAGCAAATTTGTAATGAAGAAAACATTTTTCGTCAGTTTTGCAGATTTGCTAATGAAGAAAACATTATTTAGGTCGGTTTCTTTTTTCGCCGGTGTTCTTCTTTTGCCGATTAAGGTTTTTGATTTATTTTCTTCCAGATTTTTGTTCCTCATTTTGACGTGGCTTTTACTCATTGGTCAAATTTGCTATTTCTCAGCCAGTGAAACTCACAAACCTAGTTTAGAAATGTAAAATATGGGTTCAATTGACACACTTTCAACATAGTTGAGGTGTTCAATAGGAACAAGCTTTAGAGTCCGTTGGACAAAAAAAAAATTTCTCTTTGTTTCAAAAAGATTTTACTTTTCTCCAAAATTAGTGTTTATTCATAAAAATTTCAATTTTTACTTGAAGATGCATTTTGGAAATTTTCTAAAATTTGAAAAACTCTAAAAAGTTGTTTTTCAAATTTATCACTCAAATCACTCTATCCAAACACAACTCTAAATTTCAAATACCATTTTCACTTGAAAATTTTTCCTCCCTATTTTGAAAGTTTACAATTCTTATGTCCAAACACCGCCCACTTAGTTCAAGTGTCTAAGTGGAAAAAAAAAGGACAAATTTAAGGATTCACACATGTATTCAGCCTATATTTTTGGTGTATCTATAATTCATGTCTTGTTACTACCAAATTACTCCCTCTTCATTTTGACTTGCCACGTTTTGACTTTTCACGCCCCTTAAGAAATAATAAATAAAGTGCATAATTTACCATGATACCCATATTAATTGATGCATATTTTATTGGATTTGAGAAAATGATTTGAAATGAGAAATAAATGCTGTGGGTATGACTGGAAAAAAAAAATTATCTTCTCTTGATATGCGTAAAGTGACAAGTAAAAATGAAAATTTATTTTTAGTATACATGCCAAGTAAAAGTGAACGGAGGGAGTATATTTTTTGTTCTATAAAGGAAGGCGCAAGTGGTTATGTTGTGCATTCTTGCTGACTATTTCTTTCTTCGAAATAATACTATTCTTCTTAGGTCAGTAAAAATTTCTAACAACAAACAACAACAACAACAAACTCAGTGTAATCACATAAATAAGGTCTATCGAGGATAGTGTGTACGCAAACCTTACCCCTATCTTATAAAAATTCCTAACAAACTTGTACAAAAAAATGTTACTGTTTCATGTTTAACCCTTTTACATGGCAGAATGTCACCAGTAATTAAGGGTTTCTTTGTATTGACATTCCCTATATTAAATAGGAAAAAGGACACTAGTCAATATAGTTGTCTCAGTAGTTAATTGACGCCTCAACTTAATTATGTTAAAGAGAGTGTATGAGTAGAACCTGCTGAGAATTTTGTTCATTCAACCACTTCCATATTGTTGCCGCCTGGTGCTTAACAACTTATTATAACTGCTACCACCAAACCATATACCAAAACCATAATTCTGTTCTTTCTCATTTAACCAATAAATAAATAATGTTTGTTATTAATGCAGTCAGCTACTCGAACTTGGCCAGTTATCCTCCCCATAGTGCACATCTACAATTGAACATCTATAGCTTCTTCAATAAATTAAAATATCCAATCTAGCTCTAGAATTGAATTATTTCTACATGAACTGATGAAACACCCACTCTATAATTCATTTAGTGTCATAGATCACTAGGTATACCTACCAAACAGTAAAATATGCAAGACGCAGACATGAGAGATGAATAAACAAGGCAAATTTAAAGATAAGATTAGCAGTCAAAGATTTCACAGCACATACAAGTATAAAGAAATACCCTTTCAGTTTTTTTTTTCGTGTGAGGGATGAGGCTTTTAACGTATTTGGCCAGCTAGTCAAAAATAATTACAGTCGTTAGAAAAATAGACAAAACATATATATTGATAATATATATATATATATATATATATATATATATATATATATGTGTGTGTGTAAGTGTGTGTATTGTACATTAATATGATATCCTAGTGCACAAAACATCCCACAATCACTCAAAGTCTGCCGAAGGGCTGCATCCCAAAGGGTGTTGATGTAGTCAGCCTACCATAATACAAGCATTAAGAGTAGCTTCCACGACTCGAATCCGTGACCATTAGGTTACATGAAGACACGCACTTTACCGTTGTATTAATATAAAAAATATACATTTGCCAGCTAGTATTATTTTGGGGAGAGGCTAAAAATCATTGTTTTTTAAGGAAAGTTGCATTTTGTATTATAAAGAAATTAGTGGTACCGGGCTACCGGCCGATAAGATATGTTTTCTGTCATTCTCGTGACAGCTTTTAGCTTCTTAAACTTTAGCTAATTGCCTAGACAGCTTTTATAGTAGAGTTGCTTTCATAATAGACTGAATTTATTTTCAATACAAGATTTGGTTTTTTCTCTTCTGGAGTGGTCACCACTCACCACACGTGATGCAGAA
This sequence comes from Nicotiana attenuata, assembly GCF_001879085.1. Lineage (NCBI taxonomy): Eukaryota > Viridiplantae > Streptophyta > Magnoliopsida > Solanales > Solanaceae > Nicotiana > Nicotiana attenuata. The sequence goes on along the minus strand of NW_017671201.1, from coordinate 114,440 downwards.
CTCTAGAGACATATTGAATTAAAAGAGAAGACAATAAGATAATATATATAGAGACTATCTATCTGAATCCACTGCAGGGTTTAGGACCATCAACCGGCACAGTATGACCTACAGTAAGTGCGGGTATAAGTTACACTCTGAACAAAATTAGGAGGGCAAGAGGTCGCATGTAAAACTACTACTACAGCAACAAGAAGTCCGATGTAATCCCACAAGTGGAATTTGGGGACCAGATAGTGTGTATGCAGACCTTCTCCCTGCCTTGTGAAGGTAGGAAGTTGTTTCCGATAGAACCTCTGCTCAAAGAAAGCAAAATCTTGGCTATAGTGAAAAAGAAAATACAATAGTGAAGAAATTATGGATCGAAAAAGATGCAGTACTAACAACAAGATAATAAGAAAACAGAAGTAAAGAAACAACAGGAGGTCGCATGTAAAATTAAGGTCTGTAAATGATTTTCCCTGACAAATTTGGGGGCAACTTATATATTTTTCCTTGTACATAGTTAGAAATTTAAACATACACACACACATTAAGTATGTATGTTTTCATTGTCGCGACTTCTATTATATGGCATCTATATAGATATGTCGGAACTAAAAAAGAATGTTGAGATTCAGAATTAGTGTCGATGAAAAAGATTAGGGATTCTAGTTACAGTTTCGGCAGTGTTTCAGACTTGTTATATTTGAGTATTTGGAGACTTTAAGTAGCTTCCTATAAAAACATGAGAATTTTTCATAATTACTACAGTTTAGAGCCTGATAATTATAATTTGCTTAATTATTATCCGTAGCTACTATTTAATTGCTACTAACTTGTATTACTTGTATTCATACGCGCAACGAATACAACCTGTATCAACTGTATTCGTTCAAGCAACGAATACAATGTATATCAACTGTATTTGGTCGCACAATCTAATGAATACAATATGTATCAGTTGTATAACCAAGGCGAAATACAAAGGTGTATACAAAGGATACAACTTGTATCGACTGTATACATGGGTGTATACAATAGATACAACATGTATCGAATGTATTTGTTTGCACAAAAAATAAACTAAGGTGAAATACAGAAATACAGGAAAATAAAATGTATTTGTTCGCTCAACGAATACAACTAAGGCAAAATACAGAAATACAGGAAAAAAATAAAATGTTTTTGTTGACAGTCGAACTCAAGACCTTCGACTAACTAAGCGAGCACTCTAACAAACTGAGGTACGAGAGCTTATTGCTCTCTTATTTTAGTTCAAAATAATTAATCTCTTATTTTATTGATTTTCAATAAAATTCAAATATAGCTACGAATAGTAAGTTTGTTGAAAGTATAGCTACAAATGATAAATACAATGTAAATGTTTGATGTGTCGCGTAATTTTCCTAAAAATAGCTAGGACTATCAAATTTGGCCCAAGCTCAAATGACCCGCTCAACCCGCCCAAGGTTGGGCTGGTTATTGACCCGCCCATTTATTGAACTCAGCTCATTTTGACCCAACACATCTCAACCCATTTAAAGTTGGGCCAACTTTTAGCCCAAATTGATCTATAAGTAACTTTGCCGAAATATATTAGAAATAATATTTTTTATCTAATATATTATATATACCGATAGAGCCGTCAATATGGGCTTGGCCCGCCGGGTCAGCCCAGCCCAGCCCGTGATTTAGTAGGGCTGGGCTAGAATTTTTGGAGCCCATTTAAAAATGAGGCTTTTAAGCCCGACCCGAGTAAGCCCGTGAGGCTTGACTGAGGCTGGGCTGGGCCGCCCCGTGGGCCTAAAAATAGCTAGGACTATCAAATTTGGCCCAAGCTCAAATGACCCGCTCAATCCGCCCAAGGTTAGGCTGGTTATTGACCCGCCCATTTATTGAACTCAGCTCATTTTGACCCAACACATCTCAACCCATTTAAAGTTGGGCTAACTTTTAGCCCAAATTGATCTATAAGTAACTTTGCCGAAATATATTAGAAATAATATTTTTTATTTAATATATTATATATACCGATAGAGCCGTCAATATGGGCTTGGCCCGCCAGGTCAGCCCAGCCCAGCCCGTGATTTAGTAGGGCTGGGCTAGAATTTTTGGAGCCCATTTAAAAATGAGGCTTTTAAGCCCGACCCGAGTAAGCCCGTGAGGCTTGACTGAGGCTGGGCTGGGCCGCCCCGTGGGCCTAATATAAAAATTATATGACACAAAAATATCAAGAAGACTATTCCAAGCTTAAAGTTTATTAAGCTCATCATATTAAAAGATCAAAGTCTTAAAACGTTTATTAGTTTAAAAAATTTAATTATTTTTAATATTTAACTAACCAATATTGCATACGAATTGTAGATGTAGATGAAAGTGAAGATGTTAAGACAACCATCTCACAAGCGGATTCAAATGTGTGTTTGATGAAGATGATGTGTTGGATATCCCATAAGCGTCATGGACGTTCTCTTGAATAGTTTATTTTGAGTTTTGACTTTTAGTGAATGAAATAGTCTTGTCTTTTACTTTTTTAGTGTTTATTGTGATATATTGGAACAATATAAGTATTAAGTTTTGTGAAATTTTTACAATAAAATTTTTTTAACTTTTAAATATTTATCTTTTTTTAAGTTAGAACTTGAAGAAAAAATATAAAATTATATTTTAAAAAATAATGGGCCGGCCCGTGGGGTCCCGCAGCCTACATAGGGCTGGGGTGGGCTGACCACTATAAGACCTATAAAAGTGATGGGCTAGCCAAGCCCAATCCGTCAATTGCTAAAGCCCACGTGGGCTAGCCTGGCTTGGCTAGCCTAGCCCCGCCCATATTGACAGCTCTATATACCGAGGGTCTACCAGAAATTGCCTCTCTGCCTTACTAAAGGCAGACGTAAGGCCTGCGTACACTCTACCATTTTCAAACCTCACTTGTGGGGCTGCACTGAGTATGTTGTTGTTGTTGATATGTTATATATGATAACAAAAGAAAAAAAATCTCATTTAGTAATTATAAAATTCATAGGAAAGCAATAAATATTAAGTAAAGCTTGATAAAAGCTGGGCGAGTTGGGTTATGACCCAAAACTTTTTTTTGGCAATTAAAGAATTTTATTACCAAGTAAGTATTTACAGCTTACAAACCAACTACAAACATCTTCTGCTGGACAAGAAGCCCCAGCATGAGATTGCTTCTCTACTCCTATACTCCTACTGTATTCTTTACTTAGCTCGTACTGGATACCAATTCATATTACTTAGATAAGTATCCAGTTTTTTACAATGTTGAGCTTTTATATGAACCTCCTGAATAATCAGTTTCACTATACTCTTTGCATTACTCTATATCTTCTGGAAAATAGTATTGTTCCTGGCTTGCCAAATATGATAGACTGCTGCAGCCAAGACCATTCTGTAAATCTCTGCTCCTGCACTCTTCCCTGCTGCCTTTTCCTCTGCCCATTGAACTTCTTCCTTCCACTGCTTTCCCCTTCTCATGACCCCTTGCCAGTATAGTAGTTTTTGCCATATCACTTTTGAATAATCACAGTCAAAAATCAAATGTTGCACTGTTTCATTGCTCCTGTGGCACATTGTACACAAAGTTTCATCTAGTGAGCCCCATTTTGCAAGTCTCTCTTTAGTAGCTAACCTGTCTTGTATAGCTAACCTTAGGATAAAGATCCACTTTGGCATTCCCTTGTTGTTGCATACTAAGCTTCTCCATGTCACCTTTTGAAACTCCCCTTGTAGTGCTTTATACATCTTTCTTGTGGAAAAGCTGTCACTGTGCCTCACATCAGTCTCTGAATATCCAGCCTCTTGAAATTGTTCCTTGGCCTTGAATATTTTCTGGATCAGCCAGGAAGCATTCTTTGGTTCAGTATCCCATATATTGTTATTTTTTATATAGTATGTATGAACCCACTGCATCCACAGCTTCTCTTTCATCTTGTAAACATTCCAAAGCAACTTACAAATAGCAACTTTATTCCATAGTTCTATATTTGTGAAGTTTAAAACCCCTGCTACCTTAGGTGCATACAGTTTGTCCCAAGCTATCAGAGCTTTCTTTGTTGGTTCAGCACTGCCCGACCATTAGAACCTTCTACAGATTGCCTCAATGAATTGTATAATTTTCTTTGGTAAAATGAATACTTGAGCCCAAAAATTCTGTATTGTTCCCAGCACACTTTTAATCAGTGTTGCTCTCCCTGCATAAGATAGAAACTTAGCTGTCCAGCATTGTATTCTATTTAGCATTTTATCAATCAGAGGCTCGCATTGAATTGCTGACAATCTTTTTGTACTCAAGGGAACACCAAGGTATCTAAAAGGTAGATCACCTTTAGTGTATCCTAATACATCCATTATCTTCAGCTGTGTCCTGCTTTCTACCCCTCCAAAATATACACTGCTCTTACTTGTGTTTGCCACTAACCCAGAAGCTGCAGAAAATTTCTGAAATTGTTTGTGCAATGCCACAACTGAATGCACATCACCCTTACAAAATAACAGCAGATCATCAGCAAATCCCAGTTGTATTAGTTTCATTTTGGCACACCTTGGATGAAATCTGAAATCTTTATTGTTTCCCAACTGCTTCATTAACCTACTTAGGTACTCCATCGCAATTACAAACAGTAATGGTGAAAGGGGATCTCCTTGTCTTAATCCTCTTTTTGCCTCAAATGGTTTGGCTGGCTTCCCATTGACAATAACTGAGTATGAAACAGTGCTGATACATACCATTACCCATCTTACATACTTTTCTGGAAGTCCCAATAGCCTCATCACTTGTTCAACAAATACCCATTCCACAGAATCGTAGGCCTTTTGCATGTCAATCTTCATCATACACCTAGGTGATATATTCTTCCTCCCATAACCTTTAACCAGTTCATGGCTCATTATGATATTATCTGTGATCAATCTTCCTGGCACAAAAGTTGTTTGGCAGTTATCGATCAGATCTGGCATGACTTCCTGCAGTCTAGATGTTAGTATCTTGGATATAATCTTATATAACACAGTGCAACAAGAGATAGGTCTGAATTCTTTGATATTGCTGGGGTTCTTCACTTTAGGGATTAAGGTAATAGTTGTACAGTTGATTGCTTTGCACATTACTGATTTCTCAAAGAACTCCATCACAGCTTGAGTCACCTCCTTCCTATAATATGCCATGCTTTCTTAAAGAAGAATGCATTGTATCCATCACATCCTGGTGCTTTATTGTCATCAATAACCTATAGTGCTTGCTTGATTTCATCATCAGTTATTGGTCGTATTAACTTCATTTGTTGTTGTCTCCTTAGGTTGTAGCCTTGCTGCATCACTTCTGTATTAACTGCTGGTAGTTTAGTTGTTGCTGTTCCAAGTAGCTGCTTGTAAAACTTGAGTATCTCTGCTTCCACAGCATTAGCATTCACAAGTAGTTGCCCTGCACTGTCTGTCAATCTTCCAATGTGATTAGTTGCTTGCCTGTTCTTGACACATGCATGGAAATATGTTGTGTTTCAGTCCCCCAGCTTAAGCCATTTAATCCTTGATTTCTGCTTCATTATACTTTCCTCAATATCAAGCCATTTAGCCAATTCTATCTTTGCCTCTTTTTCTTGAGCTACACTTTCATTGCTATTTCCAGGTCCAACCATTTGTTCCTGGATCCCTTCCAACTTTGCTCCTGCTACCAGAATTCTTTGTTCTGTATTGTTGAAATCTTGGCTGTTCATTTGCTTCAATTTGGTCTTTAAAATCTTGAGTTTCATCCACACTTTGTTCATTGTTGTGCCATCTCCCCTATTTGTCCAGCATTTATGTACAGTTTCCTCAAAGTCTTTATGTTGAGTCAAGCAGTTGAAAAACTTGAAAGGTCTCTTCCTATTCTGCTGTTCAGTATCAATTGCTATGCTCAAAGGGCAATGATCAGAAAACCTAGGTTGCAGCACCCTCCCCTCCATTACAGGCCATTTCTGGATCCATGTAGCATTGACTAGTATTCTGTCTATCTTACTATGGACATGATTGTTTGTACAAGTGTATTTCCTTCCAACTGTTCTCAATTCAGTTAGTCCAGCCTCCCAAATGAACTCTTTGAAATCTTTCACTTCTAATTCCTGTAGTGGGGTTCCTTCTATCCTGTCATCACTAGATAAAATAGTATTATAATCCCCCATTAGCACGCAAGGTCCATCAATACCAGCTATGACTTTTCCCATATCTTCCCATAATAATTTCCTATCTTGAACAGTATGCATACCATAAATGGCTCCAAAGTTAAATTTGTTACCATTCTGAAGTTCTGTTACTTGCCCTATTATGTATTGCTTGTGTATATCATATCTTTCAAAATCTATCTTTGTCTGGTCCCATACAACCCATATTCTTCCACCTGGGGCAGCATTATAGTTTGTTATCCACCTCCAGCTATTAAACACTTTCTTAATTAAAGCTTCTGCCTTCTCTTCCTTTACTCTATTCTCTAACACAGCTATTAACACCACCTTATTTCTACTAATAAATTTTTTTAGTTCTTTTTGTTTATACCCCTTATTCAATCCTCTAACATTCTGGGATATGATGTTCATTGTTTTATGGATCTTGGATTCATATTACCCCTTTTGCCCCTATCTCTAGGCAACTCTCTACCTTGGTTTTGATTTTCTGTCATTTGGGCTATCTTTTGTGCAGTATCCACCAAAGCTTTAAAGGCATTTCCTATATTGACTCCAATCTCATTTCTCCCATCTATATTCATCTTTTATGCAGACTTCCCTCTTGTCAGTTGTCATTGTTCTTCATTTGGGTTGTTATTTTGGGTCTTGTCTTCATCCTCCTCTATTTGCTCCAGAAATCTTCCTCTTGTATTATATTATCAGTCTTTGGATCAAGTTTCCTCACAGCTTTCCATACCTGTTCCTGGTTCTGTGTTCTATAGCTTTGTTGTCCCCCCTCTTGTTTCTGCATTTGTTGATTGTGACATTAGTGGCCAATTTGACAGCAAGTTTGGCAGTATTGAGGCTTCCATTCGTATTGTACCAGCTGTTGGATCATCTTGCCTTTAGGATCAATCAGTTTGATTGTTCCTGGTAGCTTCCTTGTGATGTCCATTTCAACTAGAATCCGAGCATATGAGGTCCTATTAGTCACAGTTGTGCAGGCATCAGCATGAATAGGCTTCCCCAATCCACTCCCGGTCTTACTCAGGGCTTTGTTACTCCAATAGCTCAGTGGGAGGTTTGGGAATTTAACCCATAGAGGAATAGTTTTCAGCACCTCTTCACTGAAATTAAAATCCTCAGTCCACGGCTTTAAAATTACCGGTCTACTATTCATAGTATAAGGCCCATTCAGCAATACCTCATCTCTTTCTTCTAGATTTTGCATAAGAATTATAAAATAGCCATCATTGTGCAATAATACCTTAGGCTTCCTGATTTTTTCTCATTGACCAGCAACAAATCGTTCAATAGCTCTTATAGTTGGAGTATTTCCAACAACGTACATGATTATTGCTCGATTCCATTTTTGCTTTTCCTCAACTATGTCTTCTTCCAGAATTTGTACTACTACTTCACCCTCTTGCATCTCCGGTGGTATGTATGTTAGATCCATCCCTTTTGCAGCGAATTTGTTTTCCTGAAGCAGTCCTGCCCATGACCTTCCAGTATTTTGTTTAGTCATCTCTTCCTCAGCTCGTACTGGTACAGTTCCATTGCTCTGCTCCATTATAGGGCTGGTGGTTACTGTTCTATTGGAATTTGCTTTGCTCGTGCTCGCTCCACCAGTGACGACCGGTGATGTGTGCAATTTTGGTACCCCTTTACTGATTGGGCTCGTAGGGCCAGCTGATTTTACTCGATTACAGCTTAGATCTGGCCAATTGAGCTCGCTATCACTGTCTAGATCTTCTTCCTCCTCTTGCATTTTCCCTTTTGCATGTTGTTTTCCTTGGTCCTTTGCACTGATTTCTTTGGATCCACGTTCAATGACTGGTGTTTTGTTTTGGTTCTTCCTAGACCCAAAATTTAGCGACAAAATTTCATAACTGGCCAGTATTTAATAAAATATTACAAATTCTTAATAGAATTACTGAATTAACAAAAGTAGCAGCAAAAAATTTACATTCCAATCCATAACGAATCGTTTACCATAAATCACGTTTGTACCAATAATTTCCTATTTTATAGCTAATAAAAAATTATTCTCCTATTTTGGCCCAAAAGATTTATTCCTTATTTGCTGCAATTATTCCTTCCATACATGGACTGATCTTTTTACCATTAAAACCTAGCAAAAATAATATATTTGGGTATAAAATTTATATCTTTGTCTATATTATACAATCTATTTATTTACTTATTTATTTATTTATTTATTTGCTTACCTTATATACATCCGGTATATTATGAAATTTTATATACAACAGGAAATGTAAGGTTATATATGTGGTATATGTACATTATAAACTATGCTTATTCACTTACATATGGTATAATTTACCATAAATCACGTGGGTATAATAAAAATCTTAGGGATATCATTATGTATAATTAACAATAACGTATAAGCTTAGAATAAATAAGGTATGTTATTAATTTGTAATACTATATATTGACTTATTCCGTGCTTCATGTATATTTATTTATATATGCAGGATAAATAATACAACATATGTATTTATTTGTACATTTATTCTAAAAATATAAAAGATATATATAGTGTATTTAAGAAAAACTATTTATACATGTAGTATATTATCTCCAGTAATCACCATGGCCGAATAAATTATCTTCTTCGTACCAAATTTTGCAACGCCGCACCACTTAACTTAATTCTGAGGTTTAAAAAGTGAAGTGGAATATGAGAGTGGGGAGAAAGTGAGAACGAATATGGGGTTTGAGAAAGAAGCAAAAAAGAGAGGGGGGGGGGGGGTCACGACCCAAAGTCCATTAAAAGTCGTGATGGCGCCTAACGCCGCTGTCAGGTAAGCCAACAATAAAAGAGTATCTTAATTACTTATTTTAGTATTTTTGAGATCATAATTTTCCTTCAATTAAATATAAAGAGATAAAATTTATAGTGTAATGATAATATTCTCACCTCTACAATCCGGAACAACTCATAAGTACCCCCCAAAATCCGATGTCACAAGTGCATGAGCATCAACTAGAGAGTAAAATAAAATACAACATCTGTCCGGAATACAAATTGGACAAGAAAAATATAAATAACTGTGAAGGAGACTCTGCTGGTTGCGGATCGTAACATGGAATGCAGCTCACTGAAGTCCCCGGATTAACTATGCCTATGCGCCCACAAGGCCACTAGACATATATGTACTTGCACAAAAATATGCAGCAAGTGTAGTATGAGTACGTAAATCAACGCGTACCAGTAAGTATCCAGTCTAACCTCGAAGAAGTAGTGACGAGGGGTCGACTCCGACACTTATAATGGGTTAACAATAAAATACCGATGTTATAACTAAGCATGGATTACATAATATAGCTGAAAACTCATTAACCGGAAGTAATAAAAAATCCTTTCACTAATAGAAATTTCCAAATTTATTTTCATCGTTTAACAATTTATATCTCAAGCTAATAAATCAATGTCAATTATTATTAGTTCCAAAGAATTATCATGCGCAAGTCATGCCGAGGTCGTACGATCCGATCCAACAATAATATTTAAATTATGCACTGTCGAGGATTGGACGGCACGAACCATAGATGCATTTATTAACCTGCCGAGGCGAAGGGCCCGCTCCCATGAGAGTAGTGAAAATTTACCCCGCTTGCGGAATATACTTGCGACGCGGTTGAACATAGATTTCTCAAGTTATTAATATTCCTCAATTCTTTTCAAAAATCCGAAGTTCAAATGAAAACTTTTAAATCTCGAAATCCGTCAATCTCAACTCTCTTCAAGGCAAATAATAAGCATACTCAATCTCAACTCTTTTCAAGGCAAATAATAAGCATAATCAAATAACGGTATCAACAAGGCATGGTGTAAACCTAAAACTACCAGGACATAAGCATAATTAGTAGCTAAGTACGGACTCTCGTCACCTCGTGCGTACGTAGCCCGCGCAAATAAGAGCAAACATGAATTCAATTCGCCTATGGGGTTAATTCCCTCTTACAAGGTTAGAAAAGACTTACCTCGCTCCGAAGTTCCATAGCCGGCTCCCAAGCCTTTCCAACAACTCAAACAGATGCCCAACGCTCCAAAACTAGTCAATAAATGTGCAAATTCATAAATATATACTCTAATACTCATTATAATCCAATTTACAACAATTTCCAACTCCGCTCGAAAAGTCGATAAAATCACCTTCGGGCCCACGTGCCTGGATTCTGAATTTTTTTTTGAAGATAAACATTACCCACAACATTACTAACTCAAATATATTATTTATTCCCAATTTCATGCTCTAATTCGTGGTCAAAATCCAAATACTAATTTATATTAATTGATAATGTTATTGTTGTTTGGAGTTATATTAGGATGTTTGGTTGTTGATTTTGAGACAGAAAAATTTTGGATAGTTCAAAAATAGGTGGAACTCTGTCTAATTTTCTGTAAAATATCGATGAGGCTTACTTGGGGGCACTTTCTCTTGAGTGCCGGTCATGATCCTAAATTAGGGCGTGACAAATATTTAATTGTATCACTACAAGAGGTATCCCTGCAAGAGTTCCTGAAATTAAAATCACCAAAATTTACAGGTTCTGATAATTCAGCAGATCCTCAAAGTTTCTTGGATGGAACACTCAAGGTATTACGTGCTCTAGGATGTTCTAGTGAGAGGGTCGTGGAGCTCGCATCATACAAACTAGAGGATATGGCTAACACATGGTATGAAACTGTATTGCTAGGAAGGCCAGTAGGAGCAGCCCCACTGACATGGGACGAGTTCAGTAAGTTGTTGATAGATCATTTTCTTCCAGACAGCCTAAGGCAAAAATATGCTAGTGACTTTGAGAGATTGGTTCAGACTCCAGATATGGTTGTGTCAACATATAACACCAAGTTTTGTAATCTGGCTATATATGCTCCTTACTTAGTGCCTACCCAAGAAGCTCGAGTTCAGAGGTTTGTTGATGGGTTAGTTGGTCGTCTATACACTGCAGTAGCCCCACAGTTGAAGACTTTGTCCTACTCTGATGTAGCCGATCTTGCTAGAAAAATTGAAAACAAGGGACACAATGAGCATGCATCCAGTGATTTATGTAAGAAGGCAAAGACATGAGGATCTTTCAGTGGCGGTTTTAGTGAATACTGCAGAGCAGGAAATCAGAGACAACAGCAGCAGGGTTCTCAAACAGGTACACACTAATCTTCACAGTCCAAATACATACCACATTACAGACAGGGTACTAGGGGACGATCATCATCTTACATTGTAATTCTGGGTTGATATATGCCACTACTACAGTCTGCCAGACCTGTGGTAGAACACATTTGGGGCAGTGTTGTGTTATGATTGGAGAGTGCTTTCAGTGTGGCCAATTAGGACATCACTCGAGGGACTGCCCTCAGCCTCCGAGGAATTTTAGCCAGGCTTCTGTACAATTAGCTGCACAGATTCAAACTACTCGTAATACTTCAGGTGCTGCAAGTACATGAAATAGAGGTCGAAGTGCTAGAGATCGTGCTACTGTAAGTTAAGGACAATGGAATGTTGGTAGAGGTCAGGCGAGAGATTTTGCATTTACTAGACAGGATGCTCATGCCTCGAATGCGGTGGTTACATGTATTCTTTTTTTCTATTCATTTGATGTACTTGCATTGATTGGTTCGGTCTGTACTCACCCTTATATAACCTCGTACTTTGCTTTGAGGTTTAGTAGATAGCCTGAGCTATTGAATGATCCTTTTCTAGTTGCTACTCCTGTTGGAGAGTCTGTATTAGCCGAATACGTGTATCGTGCTTGTCGGATTCAGGTTGAGGGTAGAGATACTCTAGCTTGCCTTATTGTACTTGATATGATTGACTTTGACATGCTGATGGAAATGGATTAGTTATCTTTTTTCTATGCTATCGTCGATTGTCATGCAAAGATAGTTAAGTTTGAGATACACCCAGTACTGTTCTAAATGAGGGTCAGGCCCTATAGACTTGCAAAGTTGTATCTTTTATGAAAGCTCAACGACTTCTGAAAAAATGTTTCTTAGGTCTCTTAGCTATTGTAAATGACACAAGAAAGGAAACAATTAGTATATAAAATATATCAGTAGTGCGAGAATTTTCTAATGTATTTCTTGAGGATTTACCAGGATTGCCTCCAGTATGAGAAATAAATTTTGGTATTGATTTGCCACATGATACATGGCCCATATCTATACCCCCATATCGGATGGCACCAACAGAGTTGAGGGAGCTAAAGCAACAGTTGCAGGATTTGTTAGATAAGAGTTTTATTAGACCTAGCATATCACCATGGGGTGCACCAGTACTGTTCGTAAAGAAGAAAGACGGATCTATGAGAATGTGCATTGACTACAGGTAGTTGAACAAGATAACAATACGCAATAAATATCATTTCTCTCGTATAGATGACATGTTTGATCAGTTAAAAGTAGCTGCCCGCTTTTCAATGATTGACCTCCGGTCTGGTTATCATCAACTTAGAATCAAAGATGAAGATATTTCTAAGACTACTTTCAGAACTCGGTACAGGTACTATGAGTTTCTTGTGATGCCTTTTGGACTAACTAATGATCCAGCTGCATTAATGGATTTAACGAATAGGGTGTTCAAGCCGTTTTTGGATAGATTTGTAATAGTATTTATTGATAATATCCTGATATATTCTTGTAGCCAAGGAGAACACGAGAATCATCTGAGGAATGTATTTCAGACACTGAGAAAACATCATTTTTATGCTAAGTTCTCAAAGTGTGAATTTTGGCTAGACTTAGTAGTATTTCTGGGGCCTGTTGTATCCAAGGATGGAATTATGGTGGATGCCAAAAAGACAGAAGTTGTGCAGAAATGGCCCAGACTTACTTCTCCCACAGAGATTCGTAGCTTTTTAGGCTTGACAGGCTAATACAGGCGTTTTGTGCAGGATTTCTCATGCATAGCAGCGCCACTGACCAAGATAACACAGAAAAATACAAAGTTTCAGTGGACGGAGGAATGAGAGCAGAGCTTTGAAAAACTCAAAACATGTTTGACAACTGCACCAATATTAGCCTTACCATCAGGTTCTGGAGGATTTACGATATTCTGGGACGCCTAGAGGGTGGGATTAGGAAGTGTTCTCATGAAAAATGGTCGTGTTATAGCTTATGCTTCGAGACAATTGAAAAAGCACGAGGAAAACTATCCTACACATGATTTGGAGATGGCTGCAGTAGTATTTGCTCTAAAAATTTGGAGGCATTACCTATACGGCGAAACTTGTGAGATTATACTAACCATAAAAGTCTGAAGTATATCTTTCAATAGAGAGATCTGTATCTTTGGCAGCGTCGGTGGATGGAACTACTCAAAGACTTTCGTATCATCCTGGAAAAGCCAATATGGTGGCTGATGCATTGAGCAGAAAATCTACTGGGAGTTTGGCACATATAGCTCCTACAAAGAGACTTTTGGCCAAAGATATTCAGAGACTAGAAGGTACAGGTATTAGATTTAGTGTCAGAAATTCAGAGGCATTATTGGCTTGTGTTTAGGCAAAGTCTTCATTAGTTGAGCGCATTAAGGCCACTCAATATGAGGATGAGCGATTATGCAAATACAGAGATAAGGCCTTAGCTGGCAAAATCAAGAATATGATTGTTGAAAGTGATGGTGTTCTTCGAATGGGTGATAGGCTATGTGTAGCGAACATAGATGGGTTAAGACAAGCTATTCTTGAAGAAGCCCACAACTCTAGATATACTATACATCCTGGATCCACAAAAATGTACTATGACTTGAAGCAATTTTATTGGTGGGAAGGTATGAAGAAAGATGTTGCTAACATTGTTTCTAACTGTTTGACTTGTCGGCAGGTCAAGACTAAGCATCACCGACCTGCAGGACTACTACAACAAATTGAGATTCCAGAGTGCAAACAGAAAAGAACTACTATGGATTTTGTCACCGGGCTACCATGAACCCTTGGAGGTTATGACTCTGTATGGGTGATTGTAGATCATTAGACAAAATCAGCACACTTTTTGCCAGTAAAGACTACATATAGAGGAGTGAGGTATGCACATATATTTATGAACGAAATTGTCCGACTTCACAGAGTTCTAGTATCCATCATCTCTAATAGACGATCACAGTTCACTTCACGTTTATGGAAATCTTTTCAAAATGCATTGGGTACACGAGTAGATCTTAGTATTGCATTTCATCCACAGACAGACGGGCAGTCAGAATGTACTATACAGATTTTGGAGGATATATTCAGAGCTAGTATTCTTGAGTTTGGAGGTAGTTGGGACGCTTATCTACCTTTAGCTAAATTTGCTTACCACAATAGCTTCCAGTCCAGTATTCAAATGGCGCCGTACGAAGCATTGTATGGTAGAAGATGTCGTTCTCCTATCGGATGGTTTGAAGCTGGTGAAACTAACTTATTAGGACCCTACTTAGTATAGGAAGCTATTGATAAGGTCCAATTAATCAGGCAGAGATTGTTCACTTGTCACGACCCGGATTTCCCGCACTCGGGGTCGTGATGGCGCCTACTCGTGGTAGCTAGGCAAGCCTACTCATTTACTTTTCCATTGCTAACAAATCTTTAACAATTTATAACATCAATATAGAACATGAAATTTAATAATAATAGCGGAAGTCTGAATCATGATCTAAATCAAAACGTGGAACAGTCAACAATAGCCTCTACCCAAGATTGGTGTCACATTACTCACGAACTGCTAAGAGTTTACTAAATACAAAGGTCTGAAAGAAACATATAAACTGTTTGTCTCGAAAACAAGGAGGCAACAGTATAGAAGAGAAAATAAGGGAGAGACGCCGGGCCTGCGGACGCCTGCAAGGCTACCTCGGCCTCGTGATAATGAAAGCTTGCTCCCGCGCTAATGCTGCTGCTGCTCCTCAAAACCTGGACCTATGCAAAAATGCACAGAGTGTAGCATCAGCACAACCGACCCCATGTGCTGGTAAGTGTCTAGCCTAACCCCGGCGAAGTAGTGACGAGGCTAGACTGGACACCACATAAACCTGTGCAATTATAAATATACAACGGAATCGACATACCAAACAATTAACAATATGGGAGGGGAACATGCTATGGGGAGATGGCAATATTAACAGTAATCCAGAGTAACAATCTAAAGCAGTCTAAATTTATGATGAACAAGGAACCAATACTCAATATAAACACATTTCTATCAATAACTGTTGTGGCGTGCAACCCGGTCCACAATTACCATTGTTGCGGCGTGCAACCCGATCCACAAATACCACTGTTGCGGCGTGCAACCCGACCCATATCATTTATCATTGTTGCGGCGCGCAACCCGATCCTCATATCTCATTTAACATTGTTGCGGCGCGCAACCCGATCCTCAAATATCATTTATCATTGTTGCGGCGTGCAACCCGATCCATATCATTCGACAGTCTAGCTCCCCAAACAATAGTCACAAATAAGGGGCATAAAATTAAACAAATATTGGAAGGAATCCCGGCAAGGGAAAAGAAACCAACAAGTTCAGTACAACGTCCCGACAAGGGCAATACCAACAACGCTTTCTCTTTCTATTATTTCTTACGTTATAATCCACTTTACCATTTTGAGCCAGCGCTCCAAAGAATCAAGTCATTTCATATACTTTCAATATCCGTATCACAATTCGAGCCAATGCTCCTAGGAATCAAATGATCATATCANACGTCCCGGCAAGGGAATAATCAACAACGCTTTCTCTTTCTTACTTTTCTTATCTCCCGATATCACTGGAGCCCAAGCTCCAAGAAATTTCTTATCTCATATTCCGTCACAAACAACAATATAACGACTTCCCAGTAAGGGAACAAAACATCATCTCAAATATTCCGGCAAGGGGATTACTATAACCACATTAGTTCCAACATCTAACCACCACAGCTATAACCAACCTATTACCACACTTAACCATCTCAGCTATATCTAACCGGTTACCTCACCTAACCACCCCATTGATAACTAGCCTATTACGTTACTTAACCACCTCAGCTATAACTATAGTCATCCCACGACACAAGGAAACATTAACCTAAGCGACCCTAGTATCCGTCAAGAACACAATGCAGAGGAATCACAACCCAACAATAGCCCGTCAAGAGGGCAACATAATGATCTCTTCTCTTCACAACTCGAGTAAATGCTCTAGAGGTTAAATTATCACTTGTACTGTCACAATTCGTTCTACAACTGGAGCCGACGCTCCTCAATGAAACAAGTCATTTCATATACTTTCAATATTCATATCACAATTCGAGTCAATGCTCCTAGGAATCAAATTATCATATCACCATTCACATGTTATTCACAACATATAGAAATACTCCAATAAACATGGAATTCACATTCAGTTCATGATAATCACATTATAAGGACTCACGGTCATGCTAGACACCAATGTATAGATACTCGTCACCATGCCTATACATCGTACTCGATCACATAGCAATTAGCAACAAGACTCAACTCCTATTCCCTCAAGCTAGGGTTAAACCAAACACTTACCTCAAAGCCTTGAAATCCACTTAATCTTCAACTATCGCTTTACCTCGCGGTTCCACCTCCAATTCGCTCGAATCTAATCAAAAATTGCTCAATTACTTTAATAAACACTATATGAATCAATTTGAATGCATAAAAGTGAGTTTCCCAAGTTTTTCCCAAAAATTCCAAAATCGTCACCAGGCCCACGTGGTCAAAACTCGAGGTTCGAACCAAAATCTGGCTACCCATTCCCCCACGAGTTCAAATATATAATTTGTTTTGAAATCTGACCTCAAATCGAGGTCCAACTCCCCAATTTATAGAAAATCTAGGTTCTACCCAAAAATTCCAATTTCACCCATGAAAATATTTGATTTCAAGTGGAAAACATGTTTAGTGATGTTAAAGATTGAAAGAATTGAGTAAAAATCAACTTACAAGTGATTTGGGATGAAGTTTGCTCTTGAAAATTCGCCTATGGTGTTTGGGTTTTGAAAGAATGGTGAAAAGTGGTGAAAATTCGACTAAGTATAAAATTTGCTGGGCCTCGGATATGGGAAATGCGAACAGAGGTTCGCATTTGCGAACAAAACAGGCGTGGGAATTGCGAACATTTTAGTTCGCATTTGCGAACTTGGGTCTGGAGGCCAGGTTTCGCATTTGCGAAAATTCGATCGCATTTGCGATCAGTGGCCTCTCGCATTTGCGAGCAAAATCCTCGCATTTGCGACCTGTGCGTAATTTCCCAGACCTCGCAATTGCGACTCGAAGCTCGCATTTGCGAGCTCGCAATTGCGAGTATCCCTTTCGCATTTGCGAAAACCACAGAAGCCAGCATACCAGATTTTCAAAAAATGAGAAATGCAATCCGATGCCTATCCAAAACTCACCCGAGCCCTCGGGGCTCCAAACCAAACATGCACACAACCTCGAAAACATCCTACGGACTTGCTCGTGCGATCAAATCGCCAAAATAACATCATTTACATAGAATCAAGCCTCAAGGCACATGATTTTTCATTATAACTTCATAAACTTCAAACTTTAGATATTTAGGTCCGAAACACGTCAAATGACGTCCGATTTCGACCAAACTTCACAGAAAGTGCTTACCACATATTTAAGACTTGTACCGGGCGCCGGAACCAAAATACGAGCCCGATACCATAGTCTTTTAATCAATTTTTATTTCCATTTTCCTTAATAATTTCAGATAAACAATTTCACGAAAAAATTCATATCTCGGGCTCTAGACCTCGGAATTCGATTCCGGGCACATGCCCGAGTCCCATATTTTTCTACGGACCTTCCGGGACCGTCCAATCTCGGGTTCGGGTCCGTTTACCAAAAATGTTGACCAAAGTCAACTATAATCATATTAATATCAAAATTCTTCAAATTTTTCACGGAATTCACATATTTCAACATAAAAGCTTTCCGGCTACGCGCCCGGACTGCGCACGCAAATCGAGGCAAGTAAAAAAAATAAGGTTTTAAGGCCTCGAAAGCACGGAATGGATGAGGAATGGGTGATGACCCTTTGGGTCGTCACATCCTCCACCTCTAAAACAACCGTTCGTCCTCGAACGGACAAAAGAAAGAAGTACCTGAGTCGGGGAACAGATGTGGATAACGGCTCCGCATACTCAGACTCGGACTCCTAGGTCGAGGCCTCAGGGGGCTGACCTCTCCACTGAACACGAACAGAGGGAAAACTCCTAGATCTCAACTNTGAATTTTCATAAGGCATCAAATTTCCAGTTCAAGTCCGAAACACATCAAACGACGTCCGTTTTCAACCAAATTTTACAGAAAGCGCTTAAACCATATATAAGACTTGTACCGGGCGTCGGAACCAAAATACGAGCCCGATACCACAGTCTTTTAATCAAATTTTATTTCCAATTTCCTTAGTAATTTCAGAAAAACAATTTCACAGAAAATTCATTTCTCGGGCTCTAGACCTCGGAATTCGACTCCGGGCATATGCCCGAGTCCCATATTTTTCTAGGGACCCTCCGGGACCGTCAAATCACGGGTCCGGGTCCGTTTACCAAAAATATTGACCGAAGTCAAATATATTCATATTAATATCAAAATTTAGCATTTTTCACACAGATTTTTCCTAACTCAATAGCCTCTGGGGGGACAAGTACAGACGTCTCCGTACCGACCCCACAGACCCTACTGAGTTTGTCCGTGAGTTGTGAGACCTATGTAACCTAGTGCTCTGATACCAACTTGTCACGACCCGGATTTCCCGCACTCGGGGTCGTGATGGCGCCTACTCGTGGTAGCTAGGCAAGCCTACTCATTTACTTTTCCATTGCTAACAAATCTTTAACAATTTATAACATCAATATAGAACATGAAATTTAATAATAATAGCGGAAGTCTGAATCATGATCTAAATCAAAACGCGGAACAGTCAACAATAGCCTCTACCCAAGACTGGTGTCACATTACTCACGAACTGCTAAGAGTTTACTAAATACAAAGGTCTGAAAGAAACACATAAACTATTTGTCTCAAAAACAAGGAGGCAACAGTATAGAAGAGAAAATAAGGGAGAGACGCCGGGCCTGAGGACGCCTGCAAGGCTACCTCGGCCTCGTGATAATGAAAGCCTGCTCCCGTGCTAATGCTGCTGCTGCTCCTCAAAACCTAGACCTGTGCAAAAATGCACAGAGTGTAGCATCAGCACAACTCACCCCATGTGCTGGTAAGTGTCTAGCCTATGTGCTGGTAAGTGTCTAGCCTAACCCCGGCGAAGTAATGATGAGGCTAGACTGGACACCACATAAACCTGTGCAATTATAAATATACAACGGAATCGACATACCAAACAATTAACAATATGAGAGGGGAACATGCTATGGGAAGATGGCAATATTAACAGTAATCCAGAGTAACAATCTAAAGCAGTCTAAATTTACGATGAACAAGGAACCAATACTCAATATAAACACATTTGTATCAATAACTGTTGCGGCGTGCAACCCGGTCCACAATTACCATTGTTGCGGCGTGCAACCCAATCCACAAATACCACTGTTGCGGCGTGCAACCCGACCCATATCATTTATCATTTATCATTGTTACGGCGCAACCCGATCCTCATATCTCATTTAACATTGTTGCGGCGTGCAACCCGATCCTCAAATATCATTTATCATTGTTGCGGCGTGCAACCCGATCCATATCATTCGACAGTCTAGCTCCCCAAAAAATAGTCACAAATAAGGGGCATAAAATTAAACAAATATTGGAAGGAATCCCGGCAAGGGAAAAGAAACCAACAAGTTCAATACAACGTCCCGACAAGGGAAATACCAACAACGCTTTCTCTTTCTTTTATTTCTTACGTTATAATCCACTTTACCATTTTGAGACAACGCTCCAAAGAATCAAGTCATTTCATATACTTTCAATATTCGTATCACAATTCGAGCCAATGCTCCTAGGAATCAAATGATCATATCATCGTTCACATGTTATTCACAACATATAGAAATCCTCCAATAAACACGGAAATCACAACCAATTCATGATAATCACATTATGAGGACTCACAGTCATACTAGACACCAATATATAGATACTCGTCACCATGCCTATACATCGTACTCGATCATTTAGCAATTAGCAAACAAGACTCAACTCCTATTCCCTCAAGCCAGGGTTAAACTAAACACTTATCTCAAAGCCTTGAAATCCACTTAATCCTCAACTATCGCTTTACCCCACGGTTCCACCTCCAATTCGCTGGAATCTAATCACAAATTGCTCGATTACTTTAATAAACACTATATGAATCAATTTGAATGCATAAAAAGTAATTTCCCAAGTTTTACTCAAAATTTCCAAAAACGCCCCCGAGCCCACGTGGTCAAAACCCGAGGTTCGAACAAAAACCCGGTTACCCATTCCCCCACGAATCCAAATATGTAATTTGTTTCGAAATCGGACCTCAAACCGAGGTCCAAATCCCCAATTTTTAGAAAACCTAGGTTCTACCCAAAAACCCCAATTTCACCCATGAAAATCCTTGATTTTAAGTGGAAAACATGTTAAATGATGTTAAAGATTGAAAGAATTGAGTAAAAATCGACTTACAAATGATTTGGGATGAAGATTGTTCTTGAAAAATTGCCTATGGTGTTTGGCTTTTGAAAGAATGGTGAAAAGTGATGAAAATTCGACTAAGTATAAAATTTGCTGGGCTGCGGATATGGGAATTGCGAAACAGGGTTCGCAATTGCGAACCCTGCAGACATGGGAACTGCGAGAACTATGTTCGCATTTGCGAACTCAGGCAAAATGGGGAGGAATCGCATTTGCGAGAAAAGCCTCGCATTTGCGAAAACTGGGCATCCACATTTGCGAAGGAAAAGGCCGCATTTGCGATCAAGCTGCCCAGGGCCCATCTTCGCATTTGCGATGAGAAGCTCGCAATTGCGAATGCTGGCTTCGCAAATGCGAAGCCTGCAGAACTGAGATACCAGATTTCTTCCAAGTTCAAAAATGCACTCCGACACCTATCCAAAACTTACCCGAGCCCTCGGGGCTCCAAACCAATTATGCACACAACCTCAAAAACATCCTACGGACTTATCTGTGCGATCAAATCGCCAAAATAACATCATATACACCGAATCAAGCCTCAAAACTCATGTTTTTCTTTGAAATTTTCATAAGGCATCAAATTTCCATTTCAAGTCGGAAACACGTCTAACGACGTCTGTTTTTAACCAAATTTTACAGAAAGCGCTTAAACCATATATAAGACTTGTACCGGGCGTCGGAACCAAAATACGAGCCCGATACCACAGTCTTTTAATCAAATTTCATTTCTAATTTCCTTAGTAATTTCAGAAAAACAATTTCACAGAAAAATTCATTTCTCAGGCTCTAGACCTCGGAATTCGACTCCGGGCATATGCCTGAGTCCCATATTTTTCAACGGACCCTCCGGACCGTCAAATCACAGGTCCGGGTCTGTTTACCAAAAATGTTGACCGAAGTCAAATATTTTCTTATTAATATCAAAATTTAGCATTTTTTTTCACACAGAATTCATATTTAAGCTTTCCGGCTACGCGCCCGGACTGCGCACACAAATCGAGGCAACCCTAAATGAGGTTTTCGAGGCCTCGGAAGCACGAGATGAGTAAGAAAACAGGTGATGACCCTTTGGGTCGTCACATTCTCCACCTCTAAAACAACCGTTCGTCCTCGAACGGACAAAAGAAAGAAGTACCTGAGTCGGGGAAAAGATGGGGATAACGGCTCCGCATATCAGACTTGGACTCCCAGGTCGATGCCTCAGGGGGCTGACTTCTCCACTGAACACGAACAGAAGGAAAACTCCTGGATCTCAGCTGACGGACCTGCCGGTCTAGAATAGCTACCGGCTCCTCCTCGTAGGACAAGTCCTTGTCCAACTAGACAGTGCTGAAGTCTATCACATGGGTGGGATCGCCATAATACCTCCGAAGCATGGACACATGGAAAACTGGATGCACGGCTGATAAGCTAGGTGGCAATGCAAGTCTATAAGCCACCTCTCCCACTCGATCAAGAACCTCAAACGGACCAATGTACCTAGGGCTAAGCTTGCCCTTCTTCCCAAATCTCATCATGCCCTTCATAGGCGACACCCGGAGCAATACCCGCTCACCAACCATGAAAGCTACATCTCGGACCTTACGATCTGCATAACTCTTTTGCCTAGACTGAGCTGAACGAAGTCTGTCCTGAATGATCTTGACCTTGTCCAAGGCCTCCTGATCTAAATCTGTACCTATCAACCGAGCCTCTCCCGGCTCGAACCATCCAATCGGAGACCGACACCGCCTACCATGTAAGGCTTCATAAGGAGCCATCTGGATGCTCGACTGGTAGCTGTTATTGTAGGCAAACTCCGCTGAAGGCAAGAACTGATCCC
Organism: Nicotiana attenuata; assembly: GCF_001879085.1. NCBI lineage: Eukaryota > Viridiplantae > Streptophyta > Magnoliopsida > Solanales > Solanaceae > Nicotiana > Nicotiana attenuata. The sequence goes on along the minus strand of NW_017671201.1, from coordinate 91,823 downwards.
ATGAGCCCCCAAAGTCAATAACACAAGCCCGGAGAATATCCTCCAAAATCTGAATAGTCCGCTCGAACTGATCGTCCGTCTGAGGATGGAATGCTGTGCTCAACTCGACCCGTGTGCCCAACTCTCGCTGAACTGCTCTCCAAAAGCGCGAGGTAAACTGCGTACCCCGATCCGAAATAATAGATGCCGGCACACCATGAAGGCGAACAATCTCCCGGATATAAATCTCGGCTAATCTCTCGGATGAGTAGGAGACTGCCACGGGAATGAAATGCGCTGTTTTGGTCAGCCTATCCACAATAACCCATACCGCATCGAACTTCTTCCGAGTCAACGGAAGCCCTGTAACAAAATCCATGGTAATCCGCTCCCACTTCCACTCAGGGAGTTCAATCTTCTGAAGCAAACCACCGGGTCTCTGATGCTCGTACTTAACCTGCTGACAATTCAAACAACGAGCCACATATGCTACAATGTCCTTCTTCATTCTACGCCACCAATAGTGCTGCCGCAAATCTTGATACATCTTCGCGGCGCCCGGGTGAATAGAGTACCTGGAGCTATGGGCCTC
>NW_017671201.1:74160-90832 GCF_001879085.1 Nicotiana attenuata | reverse complement strand
TTAGCATTGTTGCGGCGCGCAACCCGCTCTCAAATATCATTTAGCATCGTTGCGGCGCGCAACCCGCTCCTCAAATAGCATTGTTGCGGCGTGCAACCCGATCCATATCATTCGACAGTCTAGCTACCCCAAAAATAGTCACAAATAAGGGGCATAAAATTAACAAATATTGGAAGGAATCCCGGCAAGGGAAGAGAACCAACAAGTTCAATACACATCCCGACAAGGGAAATACCAACAACGCTTTCTCTTTCTTTCATTTCTTACGTTATAATCCACTTTACCATTTTGAGCCAACGCTCCAAAGAATCAAGTCATTTCATATACTTTCAATATTCGTATCACAATTCGAGCCAATGCTCCTAGGAATCAAATGATCATATCATCGTTCACATGTTATTCACAACGTATAGAAATCCTCCAATAAATACGGAAATCACAACCAAATCATGATAATCACATTATGAGGACTCACGGTCATACTAGACACCAATGTATAGATACTCGTCACCATGCCTATACATCATACTCGATCATTTAGCAATTAGCAAACAAGACTCAACTCTTATTCCCTCAAGCTAGGGTTAAACCAAACACTTACCTCAAAGCCTTGAAATCCACTTAATCCTCAACTATCGCTTTACCCCGCGGTTCCACCTCCAATTCGCTCGAATCTAATCACAAATTGCTCAATTACTTTAATAAACACTATATGAATCAATTTGAATGCATAAAAATAAATTTCCCAAGTTTTTCCCAAAAATTCCAAAATCGCCCTCGGGCCCACGTGGTCAAAACCGAGGTTCGAACCAAAACCCGGTTACCCATTCCCCCACGAATTCAAATATGTAACTTGTTTTGAAATCGGACCTCAAACCGAGGTCCAAATCCCCAATTTTTAAAAAACCTAGGTTCTACCCAAAAACCCCAATTTCACCCATGAAAATCCTTGATTTTAAGTGGAAAACATGTTAAATGATGTTAAAGATTGAAAGAATTGAGTAAAAATCGACTTACAAATAATTTGGGATGAAGATTGTTCTTGAAAAATCGCCTATGGTGTTTGGGTTTTGAAAGATCGGTGAAAAGTGATGAAAATTCGAATAAGTATAAAATTTGCTAGGCCTCGGATATGGGAAATGCGAAGTTGGGTTCGCAATTGCGAACCCTGCAGGCTTGGGAAATGCGACATTTCTGTTCGCATTTGCGAACTCAGGTCTACCAAGGGACCTTCGCATTTGCGAAACTGGTCTCGCATTTACGAACCAGTGACCATCGCATTTGCGAGGTTTGGCTTCGCATTTGCGAACCTTGGCCTGCCTGGGCTGGTTTCGCATTTGAGAACCAGCCTTCGCATTTGCGATAGCTGGACCTTCGCATTTGCGAATCCAGGCTTCGCAAATGCGAATCCTGCAGATAACAAATACCAGGTCTTTCCAAAAGTAAAAAATGCAATCCGACGCCTATCCAAAACTCACCCAAGCCCTCGGGGCTCCAAACCAATTATGCACACAACCTCAAAAACACCCTACGGACTTATCCGTGCGATCAAATCGCCAAAATAACATCATATACATCGAATCAAGCCTCAAAACTCATGTTTTTCTTTGAAATTTTCAAAAGGCATCAAATTTCCATTTCATGTCCGAAACACGTCAAACGACGTCCGTTTTCAACCAAATTTTATAGAAAGCGCTTAAACCATATATAAGACTTGTACCGGGCGTCGGAACCAAAATACGAGCCCGATACCACAGTCTTTTAATCAAATTTTATTTCCAATTTCCTTAGTAATTTCACAAAAAAATCATTTCTCGGGCTCTAGACCTCGGAATTCGACTCCGGTCGTATGCCCGAGTCCCATATTTTTCTACGGACCCTCCAGGACCGTCAAATCACGGGTCCGGGTCCGTTTACATAAAATATTGTCCGAAGTCAAATATATTCATATTAATATCAAAATTTAGCATTTTTCCCACAGAATTCATATTTAAGCTTTCCGGCTACGCGCCCAGACTGTGCACGTAAATCGAGGCAACCCTAAATAAGATTTTCGAGGCCTCGGAAGCACGGGATGAGTAAGAAAACAGGTGATGACCCTTTGGGTCGTCACATCACGGCTCAAAGCTGACAAAAGTCTTCTGCAGATAAAAGAAGAAAGAGTTTTACTGTTCACAATTGGGGACAAAGTGTTCCTACGAGTTTCTCCTATGAAAGGTATGATGTGGTTTGGGAAAGGAGACAAGCTGAGCTCCAGGTCTATAGGACCGTATGAGATACTAGACCGAGTGAGAGCTGTGGCTTATCGTTTGGCACTTCCTCCTGAGTTGTCCTTTATTCATCCAGTGTTTCATGTCTCAATGCTAAGAAAATGTATATCAGACTCATCTCAGGTGCTTGAAGCACCGACTACACCTCTCGATGAGAAGTTATCTTATGAGGAGGAGCCGATGGCTATTGTTGATAGACAAGTAAGAAAACTACGGTTAAAAGAAATACTGTTCGTGAAAGTCTTATGGAGAAATCATACAGTTGAAGAAGCTACGTGGGAAGTGGAAGATGCTATGCGAGTCAAGTATCCTCACTTATTTCAGTTTACAAGTATGTACTAAAATTGAATTCGGGGACCGAATTTCATAATGTGGGAAGGATGTAGTAACCCATATTTAAGTTAGGGGATTATTGGTCATTTAGTAAAAACTTAAAAGAGAGAGAGAGAGAGAGAGAGAGAGAGGAGAAGAAGAAGAAGAAGGAGGAGGAGGAGGAGGAGGAGGAGGACGAATAGAGCATTATATTATAAAAGAGGAGTAAAGGGAATTGGGAAGGGGAAAGTGCGGCACTTAAGCTTCTGTAGAAAACAGAAGACAAATAAAAGCCCTAAGCAAAGAAAGAGTAGAATTGAAGAAGATATGAAGCGTTAAGAAGCTTTAAGCACTAAATCTTTGGTCAGAAAAGCTTCGATCAATAAGGTTTGGTGAAGTTTTATAGTTGCTCTATGTGAAACTACTACGCGACTTAGAGAAAAGGTAATTTCTTTGGGATTTTCTTGAAATATTGTCTGTATTATACCATTTATTGAGTACAAAAGATAAGTACAAATTAAGAAGAAATATTATGGACAGTAATGTTATTTCAGTTTCAACTTATGCACATGATTAAGAAAATTGAATAGTACAGTGAATAAACTATATAAATAGCTTTTTATTTAAAAGATTTTGGACTAATTTAAATTACTCATAGCATGAGTAAACATAATTCGGCGAATTGATGATATAATATAAAACTTGGAGGATTGTGTATTCTAAATTAGTGATGAATTTAGCCTAAATGAGGCAATTAACACGGGATCGATGTTGATGTGGTTATAGATTGATTGAAGAAAGTCGTACGGATCGCTCGAGGTGACGAATTGGTATTTCATACGAGTATTGTGAGTAGTAACCTTACCGGAATTTGTGTTTTCATAACTTGCGTGATTTACACATGACTTTTAATATGAATATGTTACCTATTATTTTGAGTTGCATGTCAGACAAGTCTTTTACTTGATATGATACCGAAATAGTTATTTAAGATGATTATCGTTGTTTTAAATATTTTCGTTGTCACTAGATCTGTTTTACCGTTACTTAAATTTATTGTTATCGAAATGAAATTACATGATTTGATAAGAACCGAAATGCCCTATATTGTTTTAAAATATTTTTCTACGTGTATATACGGATTAGAGAGACAAGTATAAATAGGAGTAGACATTGAAGGATCCCGTAGCTAACGACGGGTTTGTTAGACTGGTGCACATTGTAATTATCGATTACCGTTATAGCCCTCGCTAGTAGAAAGGTAGAACTAGCATATTGTTACTGATTTTCCTCGAGTAGGGACTACCGTTATATTTAATTTCTTGCGAAGAAGTCCACAGTTATACCGATAACATGATCCGTTCGTTGAAACCTCACTAACTTGAATATTGATATTACACCACATTTACCGAGCTTATTACCGAATAGTCAATCAAATGATATTACAAGAAAAACATGATGAGACTGATTATTATTTGTTGTTTATGAAAGGGCATTCTTATGATATTTTATATTTAATATACTAGCATGTTTTTGGCTTGTCCCCAATAAAAACAGTTGTGGTTAAGTGTTATATATTACTCACTGAGCTAGCGACTCACTCCCCGCTATTTTTTTTCAGAGACAGCAATTGACGCAGGCGAGAATTTTGTTAAAGCGCACATGTTGATAGTTCTCGGTGAGCCCCATATTTGTTCGCGTGGGCAAGGAATTTTAATTAATTGTTATAGTCTTTTCTTTAAACTCTTAGAGTCGCTCCATAGTCATTCTTTTAGTGTCATGAGTATTCTTTTGTTATTATAGACTTATGTTGAGTATCGCTCTTTTTTATCAAATTTGGAGATAAATTAGTATTTCTAGTTGTTAGTGGGTGGACTATTTATGGTAGAGATTTGTTTTGGTTAATTGATAATGTTATTGTTGTTCGGATTTATATTAGGACTAGTTAATTGATCCGCGCTTTGCGCGGTAAGATAATTCATTTTTTAAATTTAGTTGATATAAAATAGACAAAGAATTTATAGCACAAAGAATTTTCAAAAAAAAAAAAAGTTTAATCTTAGAAGTAGAGCAAGAAAAATGCACATATCTTCATACCTTATCCATATAGGGGTTTCAAAGAAGTCGCTTGGCATTCTGGTAAGAAACATTAGAACATAGAAATAACAGATAAATATAAATAAACTCAACAATAATTGACCAAAACATCATGAAAAAACTACAATAATGATAAATTATTCATGGAAACAGGCACAATTGTCGTGAATAAATTAAAATACCAATGAAATATCTTGTATGATGTAGCTCCAAAAACAAAGCAAATTATAATAAAACTACTAACAAACAAATAAATTCTCATAAAGTATTTCTCCATCACAATATTTCATATATATATCCCAAAAGTTAGACAACTATCAAAGATAATGAATACTTTAAAATTGGTAAATTAAAGCACTAAAATCAGTAATATAAATTTCAACTTCATAAAGAGAATTATTAACCTCAAAGGAAAAATGAATTGTTGAAGAACTTTCAAAAACTTTTTCCTTTTTAGTGATCCAGGTTATTATTCACACCAATCTGGCATAAGAAAGCGGAATTATAAACTAAAATGGATAACAAAGAGAGATGAAAATGACAAATCATGATAACATATGACTGGTCACCATGGTCGAAGAAGAAATTTGGAAGAAAGACTTGATTAGTAAAGGATTTAAGAGAGAAATGAGCAAAAAAGAAAGATGGGTCAAGGGTAAAAAGAAGATTCGGTAGGATGATAACTTATTTTATAACTGAAAATTTATGTGTGGAATTTGAATAGGAAAACAAAATTAAATGGATTATGGAATTATAAAGGAAATTTGTACAAAAATTGCAAGAGAATTCAAGTGTAATCATAGCCTATTATGTAATTCCAATCCAATCGTTGTAACCGAGTTGTATGTCTTAAGTGTTGGAACGGTTACACATAAGGAAAAAATAGATGTTTGAAGTAGATAAATGAGAGAAAAAAGCAAAAAATTGACAAAAAAGATAAATGCCTTTCCAAGCCTAAAAGAGGTGCTACATAGGCATTCCTATCACTTTTATATTATTATATAGATATAGATGTTTGGTTGTTGATTTTGAGATCATGAAATTTTTTGGATAGCTCAAAAACAAGGGAAACTCTATCCGATTTTCTGTAAAATACCGATGAGACTTATTTGGAGGCACTTGCTCCTGAGTGCCGGTCATCATCCCAAATTGGGTGTTGACAAATATTCAATTGGATCCCTTCGTCTGAAAAATATATGATGCATACAAAAGATGTTCATATATTGCTTTAGGTGATTTAGTTCAAAAAAAATTAGAATTATCTTTTGAAAAAAGGCAAAAGTTGCTAATAAAGTTCCACAACTTTTTGTATTTCGTCACTGGACAATTAATAGGACAGCTTCTCCCCTCTCCCCACCAAAACAAAGCAAAAACTTGTATCTTAAATAATGTCCATATTTGTACCTTACGTTATCAATAACAGAATAATGGTAAAAAGGAGTTGGATCCTTTCCTACATAATTTGCAAGAACATCAACTTGGAAGAGTTGTATAAAGGTGTTTATACGTAATAAAACTACATGGCGTCCACGCCAAGATGTCGACTAATAAAAAGCTCACAAGAACTAGTAAAATTTTCAATATTGTATTCATCTAGAATAGAAAAATAACAATTTCTCAATGTGTTTACAAATTAAAATGTGCTTATATATGGTATGTAATATGGATGGCCTAACAATATGATATTGTATGGCAAGTCATCCATTGATATAAGAAAAGCGGCAGCTGTATTTTGAGATAAATTTCATCATCATCGCCTTTTTTTCTAAAAATGTTCTATTTTTAGCTAGTATGATCTGTCTATTTTTGTAATCTTTCCATGTAGCTTTATTAATTTTGGGCTCCATAATTTACAGATTTGTTAGTGATATGTCAGAGCATTTTCGGTCGAATTTAGTAATTGTTTGAATTACATAGTAAAAGTCTATTTTGGGGCCAATGTTAGGAGTTTGTCGAATTTTATGAATTATCACTACTCGCTGTTTAATTATACATAAATCTTTTTATTTTTACACTATATTTTGACTTTTTAGCCTCAACTAATAAATATAAACCCTTATCGTTTGTTGTTTTATAAAACTTCCCCTATATGCACCTTTTTTCCTTATTTACACCCAATTACTTATACCGTTATACGTAGTCTTATACGACACTGAAAGGCAACCAAAAAAAAAAAAACGAAAGACATACCAATATTACTGATCTTAGATAAGTTAATCCATGAGAAGCAAGGTATAATCCAAAAGCAAAGAAAAAATAAAGCAACATCGTCTTTGATATTACGTACCCTTAATATGAATGTTGACGTTTCTAACATCTACTGAATAAGGTTTAATACAGTCTTATCCTATTTAAACAAGTTGACTTGTCAATGTCCAAAATTGCTGCTCCTATAATTTTCCCCCCAAAAGATTGCACAAGGCATTATCCCCGCCATACTTTTTAAAAAATATATATTTTTTATTTATATACTTTTTCTGGCGTATTAATGTCTATGGCAAGGAAAGTACTGCCGGTAAATTTGTAGAATATTCATGACTCTGAATATGTTCCTTAATTGCTAGTTGTGGGTTCGGAATTTAGATGCAAATGTTTTTGAGTTAAAGAGAAATGTAGGTTTTGAAATGTACATAGATGCTACCTATTGTTACCTTTTATAGGTAGAAGGTGTGAGAAATTTATTACGATGCCACCTATTATTATCTGATACTCATTGTAATACTCAATCCGTTCCACAATAAGTTATCAATTTGCTTTTTTATTTTGGTCCAGAATAAGTGTCAATTTATATAATCAAGAAAGAATTCAATTTGTTTTTACAAAATTACCCTTATGTACATATCCCTAAAAAGTTTTATTACTCCTCACATTAAATATTTAATTAAGGGTAGTTTAGTCATACTAGGTATTTTTGTATAGAATTTAGTATTTTCTTAATGGGCGTGCTTAAATCAAATTGGTCACTTATTGTGGACTGGATAGAGTAAACTTTTCACGGAATTTTAAATTACTAATCACCTTAGGGAAATTCCACATTGGAATGGGAAAGAAAAGTGAAAAACTTTATAGGCATGATACAAGTTCACATGGTACGTGCGCTTTTGAGACTTGAGGTGGTGTAGCCCGAAAGATAAATTCGTGCGGGCCTAGGCCTGAAGCTGACAATACGTACCATGGGCTTGGGTCATGATAAATATGGCACCAGAGCTGAATCTCCCTCAGTACAATGCTAGGGCAAACCTCAGCGAGGAACCTGAGTCCCAAAAAGGGTGGATGTGATGCCCATGACGGAGGCGGGTCAAGCAGAATAGGCAGACTCCTAGGATGATATGCTTCTGAAGAAGAGCTGCACATGTCACCTTAGGCGAATCCCACATTGGAATAAGAGAGGAAAGCGAAAACTTTATAAGGCATGACACAAGTATTCACATGATAGATATATTTTTGGGACTCGAGATGACATAGCCCGAAAGATAAATCCGTGCGAGCCGAGGATCAAAGCGAACCATATATGGCATGGGTTTGGGTCTTGACAATAAGCGACTTGGTTTGTAATTTTTCTTACAACATTATCACTTAAACTTTACTTTTGATACATATCACTTGGATTCTTTGCCTAAATGATTTTTCCTTTTTCCTCTCCACCTCTTCCTAAAAGAATAATTAATTGGGGAAATTAAACAAATAATAGCTTCTGTCCACCATATTTTATTGAAAAGAAAAGCGGACCAATTATCAAAGGATAGATGCTATTTTATACTCCATATATATTGTTTAAGATAGGCTGATTTGACCAAACTCTAAATTTAATAGTGGTCCAAATACTTATGATTCAGCTGAAAATTAATAGACCTTAGCCGACCATAGCATTAGTTTAATCTTTACCGGCAGAAGTGTATTGTCAGGCGGAGCTATCATTTGATTTACGTGTTCGGAGAATTCAACAATTTTAACTCAAACTTTATATTTGTATTAAAAATTTTATTTAAGTTATATAAATAAATTTTTCAGAATCCAATAAATTATTTTTTTTATAAATGAAAACTCATAACTTAAAATTTAAGATTCGGCATTCATTGTCTTGCTCTAATTAATAATTGGTTGAATCTTTCTCGTGCCAACCGCATTGCATCATTCCATACATTAAAACTCAAAAAAGAGAAATGGGAATAGCTGACCAAAGCATTGGACAAGTGGAAAGATCCTGAAAGATATCTCTGCTGTATTTTTTTTTTCTTTTTTCTCTGCTGTATTTAGATTTAATATTGGTAACTAAAAGCAATCATATACATTACCAACTGAACCTCCAACCACAAACATCAAACATAGATACCAACACCACTTTATAATTAACTTGCACAAAGATATATTGTTAAAAAACTCATATTTGGTGGGAAATCAGAATATTTTTTTGGTTAATAACTCGGTGTTCGGTATTTATATTGGAGTCGACTAAATCCGAATTTACGTCGGAAAGTCCCACATTAGGGGTAAAGCGCTTCCTAGAAAAGGAGACTCCATATCCAAGGACTCGAACCCGAAACTTTTGGTTAAAGATGAAGGAGTACTTACCACTCCACTGCCAACCTGATTTGTGGAAACAGAATATTATTAGACTCCAGCGAACGGTTATGAATTATTCTGCGTTGAAGAAACTAGACAAAAGAAACCTGACCACTGAAATGGTATTATAGATACATCATGTTTCCATTGTGTTTACATTTTACCATCAAATGTTAGGACAGTAATAAATATGCTTCATCTTTAATCCAAAATCTCGGGTTCAAGTTTTGAGAATAAACTCTTTTTGATAAGAGCAAGTTTATCCAAAAATAGAATATTATGGATTTGGATTAACCGAATTAATATATCAAACCCTAAAGACCTTATTGAACACAGGGGTGGAGCTAGAAGACCGGCTATGGGTTCGACAAAACCTAGTAACTTTTGCTCAACAGTTTATTTGTATTAGAATTATTTTAAATATGTATAATATTAAATTTAGAACCCAATTATTAGTACTTGAAATCGTTGTTCTAAAATCCAGAAACATAAAATTGAAATCTTGGTTCCGCTTCTGATTGAACACTAAGATGAAAAAGAAGAAAAAAAGATACATGAAAAGCTAAATTATTCCTCTTAGCTCATAAGTATCTCTTTAGATTAATCAAATCTATTCTTAAACTTGAGGGGCTGTTGATACAATTTCATAACCCTCGTACTTATCTACATGTTCCTAATTTAATAAAGGAAACAACTTGTACAGCTAGTTTATTTAGTTTAATTAATTGACATTATTGATTTAGAATCCTGTACTTTCATAGGAAAAGCAGCAATAAGGAATCCAGATATGCTTCAGAATCCTGTACTTTCATCTGACAAAGTAAATAAGAATTCCAGGTCTTCATGTGAAAACAACTGAAAACCCATCCATACTTTTAAAGTACAGGAAAAAAGAATATATTAATCATCAACTCTGTTTTTATGTAGATACGCCGTGATTGTACTGAGTTGTGAAATCCAATCAGAAACGTCGGTTGGCTCCACCAATGAACAGAGGAAGTGGCAAACATTGCATTTAGGAGTACAATTTAGGAGTCCGGAAAATAAATGTTGTTTTTTTGACTCAAAATAAATAAATAAGTGAAAAATTTAGTGACCAAAATATATAAAATGTTGTTTTGCACTACAACATAATGTATTTATAGCTACAAAATACAACGTAGCTAATTATGAAAATTTTCGTGGCTAAACACTTTAGCTACAATATTTTTTTCCGTAGAATTCGTAGCAAAATGTAGCATAGCTAAAAGTTAGCTACATACTTTACATGGTCTATGGCTAAGGATTGATACTTATTGCTACGAAATTTTTGTATTGTAGCTATATATATATAGCAATAATTTTATACTTTTGCCACGACAAATACATTTATAGCAAATAACTTTATACTCTTGCCACGACAAAAAAATCTGTAGCTATCTTTATATGGTAGCCACAAAGTGTTATAGCATGGCAAAAGATTTAAATTTATTTGCCACGGAAATTTAGATATGTAACTGCTTTCATATGGTAGCCTGTGGCAAAGATATTTTTGTTTAGCTACAGACTAAAAATTCCACGGCTACAAATCATACAAAATATTCGTGGTTAGATTATTTTATTATATTTTAATCTTTTTTTTACAAAAAAAATAATTTATTATCATGACAAAAGTTTCTCACAAATCCCCTATTTTTTAGCTATTTGATTTTTTTTTCTAATTTTTTTCAATTATTTTGTGTCCGTGCATAATATATTAAAAACAATAACATATTAAGCTTGAGAAATAACTTATTCTACACAAATTGGCATTTAAAAATTTCACAAAATAAATTTCAAAATACACATTTATACTAATAAATTCATAGTATCTGCAGTAGAGAAGTCTTCTACAATATTAAAATTTGAAGAAAAGAACTAGCCAATGTGAGGCTTGATTGCAACAGAGATCAGAAATAATATTCAAAATTTTACATTAAATGAACATAAGTATTTGCTTGATGATTCATGTTCCCACCCTCATCGCACCCTTGATCTTCATGCTTGAAGCACTCTCCGCAATCACTATGCTGAAATAATAAAATAACATGATCTTATGAGAAAATTATATTTGAATTATCAACATATATACCAATTTAGATACATTTATAATTAGTAATTAAAGAAAATTCAATAAATTATGAAATAAGAAAAAACTTAGCCAAAAATAATGAAGCACTCTCTGTAATCACTATACTAGAATAATGAAATAACATATTCTTGTGAGAAACTTATATTTGAATTATTAAAATATACACCGATTTAGATGCATTTACAGTTAGTAATTAAAAAAATCAATACATTTTGAAATAAGAAAAAACTTAGCCATGAATCAAGTGAAAAAAAATGTGAGCTTTTTTCCAACACAGAAGACAAAAGAAAAAGTATTTAAATAAACATCATAAAACTTAAGGAGATTAAAAAAAAAGAAAAGGAAAACTTACAGTTTGGCATCAGAAGAGATTGAAATTTCTCAAAAAAACACTTTTTTCTTGAGCACCCTATAAACAAAAAAAAAATAATTGAAGCAGAAACTCAAGTCAATTAGGTGCAACGGACAAGACCTATCAATCTTCAAAATCGCACTCATTACTTATAAAAAATAAGGCATAATATCTATCAAATTGCTGGAATAACTCGTAAATTGAACTTAAAAACCCCAAACCTAAGTAGGTGTAAGAAGATTAAAAAATCCTGTGATACAGAAGAGACAAACCAACAAATTAAAAATTTGTCCATAAATGAAAAGCAGTGGGAATACCCTATTACTCCTCTTTGTCTTTCTTGCAGCTTTAAATTAACGCCGCCTACTGTGAAAGAAAGGAATAAGAAAACGGTTTACTTCTTAATAAGAAAGGAGAGGGAGAGTGGCGTATGAGGTAGAGGAGAAGTTTAGGTTTTGGTTTGGAGGATTAGGTTTAAGTTTCTTATATATTTTGCCTTATTTACTTCTTAACACAAATACCATAGATACAAGAACAAAATCAAATACCATAAATTCAAATAAAAGTAAGAAACCAATAGAATAAATATATTAATCCTTCCTTATTTAAAATAGGTAGAAAATCCTAATATTTAGTATTTAAAACCAATTAGACTTTTACCCTATATCAATCACTTTAAAAAAAGAAAAAACTACCAACGTAACATACTTTTACCACGTTTTCCCTCATATCCTTTCATTAACAAGAGATACATTACCTATTATATATTTTCTTAATTCTATAGTAGTAATTAAATACTACTATCAATGAATTAATATTTTCCTAGAATAGAAGATTGTAAAATTAACGGTGTTTTGTCTCATGTATTAATAAACAAAAACTGTCGTCCTTGGAATATGTGTCAAGTACTATAAGAAATAATTTATTGAATAGCCAATTAATTATTTTCTAATATTTCACAGTTTAAATGAATTAAAATTTTATGCATTAAAATATTTCTTATTTGAATTATGTAGAAAGTCCTACCATTTAAAACTGTTAAAAGTTTACTTTATACAAATCTAATTTTAGGAGTTTAAAATTAATTAAAATTTTACTTATTAATTTTTTTCTTATTAAATTATGTAAAAAGTCCAAAACGTTTACAAATATTAAGAGTTTACTGCATGTAAATTTTACACTTAAAATTTTATACTATATTAAAAGTACAAAATCTCTTACAAAATGTTTNAAGCCCGACCAATTAAATACTCTCAACTCAAATACGTAATCCGTTAACAAATAATACGATTAAAATAGCAAATGTCAAGGTTCCAATCCGAATCTAAATAAAATAGTACGAAAAATAATAACGGATATTCCAAACATTCCCCAATAGATCTGGAGTCACGAGTCTAGAGCCTCTAGATGTAATAGAGTAATATATATCCATAGTGATAAAGAAGTCTAGAATATGAAAAAAAATAAATGAAATAAAAGGGAGGAGTCAGGTCCTGCAAACGTCAGGTAGATACCTCGACAACTCCTGAAGATAAAATCCAAGAAGACAGCAAACAGCTCCACTAAGTCTCCGGAGCACCTGAATCTGCACACATGGTGCAGGGAGTAAAGTGAGTACTTCCAACTCAGTGAGTAATAAACATATATAATGGCTGAAAGTAAAAAATTCCGAAATATTACAATATAAAGCTATAATCAGCGATTCAGCACATAAAACGGTGGAACAACAACAATACCAGGACAAGTAAGACAAATAGGTATAAATGCATGAATGCAATGCAATGCACATGACCGCTGCGGCGCGCAGCCCGATCCATTTGGGTACCCGCGCTCACTGTGGGGGTTCAGACTCCGGAGGGGCTCCTACAGCCCAAGCGTAATATCATCGTAGCATTCGCTGCGGCGTGCAGCCCGATCCACACTCAGTCCAGATATATATATATATGCATGCAAGCCACTCGGGCACAGTCAAATTGTTCATTTTTAGTTTCAATTATTAGGAATTATAGAGCTAAGTGTTTAAACCTTTATTTATTTACTAAACATTTCGGGCACAGTCAAATTGTTCATTTTTAGTTTCAATTATTAGGAATTATAGAGCTAAGTGTTTAAACCTTTATTTATTTACTAAACATTTCGAGGCAGTGTCTAACTCAAGACTGATATCATGAAATATGCTAAGCATCATGGAAGCAGTGATAAGGATCCCTGAAGGATGCAAATGATAGGCACAAAGCCCCAAACATATTCATAAAATCCAAGTAGGATGATTACCAAACAATTTCTAGTCAAGAACACAGTACGAACATCAATCGGAACGGACTAGGTCACAATCCCCAGTCACAATCGACCCGCACTCGTCATAGACGTACATGCTCGCCTCAACTATANAAATCAACCATTATACGTTGATTTAATTGTCCAACAAAAATAGATCCAAGTACCATATTCATTTATCAATGCCATATAATCATATTCTATTTACCAACAACATATCATTTAAGACAAGATAATTGAATTATGTTGTCTTTTAATTTTGATACAAAGTTGGGAAGGTTCTGAGTCAATATGAACGAATATTATATATCTTGGTTACAAAAAATAAATTTTATCACCATGTAAGAATAGACATATAAATATCAAGGGGGGAAAAAGACTCGACCCGACAAAAACTCAGAACATATTTTAAAACTTTTAATCTCTTTGTTATATAATAAATAGCTTTAATTTATTTCCTACATAAAATATTTATTTTAGAATTTTAAAAAATAAAATAAAATTTTATTTATTTTCCTTCATGAAAATGGAAAACTAAATATACTTACTTATAATCTATAATCATAACAAATATTGTTTACCAAATCTTCCTTTAAATTAGACAAATCAATCTCTTAACATATAATTCTCTACCATATACCACGTATTTTTTATGTTGAGCAATTTTTTATATTTGTAATCTCTTTTGTTATAGAAAGTAACTTACCTTCATTTTTTTACATAAAATGCTTGTGTTAGAATCTTGATGATAAATTAATTGAAAAAGTTACCATTAATTTTAAAGCTTTTTTATTTTTTTGTTTTCATTATTTGATAATTAATAAAAATATTATTATTTCCTTGTAGGGTAATGCACTAGATTTCCTTTTCAAAATTTCAGTAATTATTTAAATTTTAAGCTTTTTACATTTTAGGAAATAACTATTCAATTAATATCATTTGATGAAGAGCTAAGAAAATTTGTTTATAGATATTCTAAAACAATAGAATAAATATATTAAATTTAAGTAGCATAAAAAATATCAGCTATTCGCATGAAATAAATATATTCTAAAATATATTTTTCTTTAAAGCTTTTTCATCTTATATGAAATTGTTAGTTTTGTTATATGTTCATATTTCAATAATATTAGCCTGTTAATTTTTAGTGTTAAGATAGGTTTATGATCATTATTAAGTTATTAAAATAGTATTAGATTATTAAATCAATAACTTTTATACTTATCTAAATTGAATATAACTAGTAATCAATGTCGATAGAAGCAAACAATTGTTTAAATATAATATATAATATTTAAGTTTAACTAACTATAGTTATATACTTATTTCTATTAATTTTGAAACATTAGATAATACTTTGTTGAATTATGAATTATGATATTTATTTACCAAAAATAAATTATTACTGTATACTAGCTTGTTTTGTTATATACCCCTATATCAGTCATATTAAATTCTTAAATATTTTACAAAAATAAACTTAATAATAATGAAAGTCTGTAACTATTTTTAAATATAAAATACTCAAGAATAAGCATAATAATAATGAAAATATGTAACTATTCTTAAATACAAATAATAGCTCTTTTGCCTGGACTGAGGAACAAAGCCTATCCTGAATGATCTTGACCTTGTCCAAGGCCTCCTGAACCAGATCCGTACCCAACAACCGAGCCTCTCCCGGCTCAAATCATCCAACCGGAGACCGACACCGCCTACCATATAAAGCCTCATAAGGAGCCATCTGGATGCTCGATTGGTAGCTGTTGTTGTAGGCAAACTCTGCTAAAGGCAAAAACTGATCCCACGAACCTCCAAAGTCAATAACACAAGCTCGGAGCATATCCTCCAAAATCTGAATAGTCCGCTCGGACTGTCCGTCCGTCTGGGGATGAAATGTTGTGCTCAACTCAACCCGTGTGCCCAACTCTCACTGAACTGCTCTCCAGAAGCGCGAGGTAAATTGCGTACCCCGGTCCGAAATGATAGATATGGGCACACCATGAACGCGAACAATCTCCCGAATATAGATCTCAGCTAACCTCTCAGAAGAATAGGAGACTGCCACAGGAATGAAATGCGCTGACTTGGTCAGCCTATCAACAATGACCCATACTGCGTCGAACTTCTTCCGAGTCAGCGGAAGTCCAGTAACAAAGTCCATAGTGATCCGCTCCCACTTCCACTCGGGAAGCTCAATCCTCTAAAATAAACCGCCAGGCCTCTGATGCTCGTACTTAACCTGCTGACAATTCAAACAACGAGCCACATATGCTACGATATCCTTCTTCATTCTACGCCACCAATAATGCTGCCGCAAATCCTGATACATCTTCGCGGCGCCCGGATGAATAGAGTACCGGGAGCTATGGGCCTCCTCCAGAATCAACTCTCGGAGCCCATCCGCATTAGGCACACATACTCGACCCTGCAATCTCAAAAATCCATCATCATCTAAGGTAACATGCCTGGCACCTCCGCGCTGCACCGTGTCTCTAAGGACACACAAATGAGGATCATTATACTGCCGATCATGGATATGCTCCAATAATGAAGAACGAGCGACCGTGCAAGCTAACACACGATTGGGCTCAGAAACATCCAGTCTCACGAACTGATTGGCTAAAGCCTGAACATCCAAAGCAAGCGGCCTCTCACCGACCGGAATATAAGCAAGACTGCCCATACTGG
>NW_017671201.1:65526-73999 GCF_001879085.1 Nicotiana attenuata | reverse complement strand
TTGTGGGTTGCTCGTTTCGAACTCAAATCTTCAATTTTTATACTTTTCAAAAAACATAAATCGAGGTATTCCGATTTAGTTTTTGTCGAAACTAGTATAAAAATTGCATATTACTCCCTCCGGTCCACAATAAGTGACCAATTTGCTTTTGGCACGCCCATTAAGAAAATAGTAAATTCTATACAAAAATACCTAGTATGACTAAACTATCCTTAATTAATTATTTAATGTGATGAGTAAGAAACGTTTTAGGAATATGTACATAAGGGTAATTTTGTAAAAACAAATTTAATTTTTCCTTCATTATATAAATGGACCAAAATAAAAAAGTAAATTAGTCACTTATTATGGACCGAAGGGAGTAGTTATTTTCATGTGTTTTATGTTGTTCTGTGTGTTTTTTGCGATTAAACTGGTATGTTATTTTTATCCGGACTTAGATATTATTGTGCTAAATAAATATGTAAAAATTGAGAAATTATTATTATTTGTTAAAAAAATGTAAATAAGTTTAGTTTTAGTGTTGTATATGTATTTCCATAAATTTTTTGTGACTAAATATATTTGTTGTTTTTATCTGTTTATATTATTTATTTGTTTAAATACTAGTAATATAGTGCCCTTTAGGAAAGTAAAATGTATTGCCTTTTAGCGTAATAAAATGTAGTGCCTTTTAGCGTAGTATCCCTGTAGTTTAAGTATCTCTTATACTCAAAAATACGTCAAAATAATTGATAGATCAAATACAAACTCTGTCCAATTATAGTCAACGATCGTAAGAAAACAACATGAGAAAAGAACTATATTCCCTGATATCTTGGTGCTACTGGGCCACAAATATCGAGCCTGGAACCTATTTGTGAATATTTAATAATTAAATATTGTATAATTATAAAAATTAATTATTTAATCTACAAACAAATGTATAAAATAATAAAACTAACATGTACAAGAATTCAGGATTTCTTGGTGCTACTGGGCCTCAAATATTGAGCCTGGAACCCATATGTGAATATTTAATAATTAAATATTGTATAATTAGAAAAATTAATTATTTAATTTACAGACAAACATATAAAATAATAAAACTAAACACTTTCGGGATATCTTGGTGCTACTGGGCCTCAAATATCGAGCCTGGAACCCATATGATAATATTTAATAATTAAATTTTGTATAATTATAAAAATTAATTATTTAATTTACAAACAAACATATAAAATTATAAAACTAACATGTAAAATAATAAAACTAACACATAGAAGAATTTAGGATATCTTGGTGCTACTGGGCCTCAAATATCGAGCCTGGAACCCTTTTGTGAATACAAAATAATTAAATATTGTATAATTATAAAAATCAATTATTTAATTTACAAACAAACATATAAAGTTATAAAACTTACATGTAATTAATGTTGTTTAATTTACATTAGACGACATGAAGGTGCCGCCTATTCATCCCAGACCTTCCAGTGATGAGCTACTTTCGTTACAGGGCGATCATAGGTTCGCCCACATATGGGAGGGAGAGTTACTGACCCAGACTCTCCGCGTCAGGAGAGTGGACGACATGTTGGACTTTCTGCATGACAGAGTTCTCCATCCCCGTGTACTCACACGCCCGCGTGAGATGGGTTTCTACAGGATTTTGGAGATCGAGCGGTTGCAGCTCGATTGGTCTTTGGTCACGGCCCTGATAGAACAGTGGCGACCAGAGATGCACACATTCCACCTGCCCATTGGCGAGGTCACCATCACACTGCAGGACGTGGAGGTTTTATATGGGCTGCCCGTTGATGGACACCCCGTTGCTCTGTCGCATGACATGAGAGTGATGACGGTGTGCAGTACCCGGACATGCTGCATCGGCTCACTGGTTTTCGGCCACATGATGAGAATGTACTGGCTGGGACCAGTCGTTTTCCATTGGCGACTATTCGAGAGTATTTGGAAGCATTGCACCCTGACATCGATGGAGATACACCGGATTATCAGTTATACGAGGTTGTTGCTACTCCTTATGTTTGGAGGGGTCTTGTTCCCGAACACTTCGGGGAACCTAGTTAGCTTGAGATTTCTTTATCAACTTGAGCAGCTAGATGCTTTACCCCAGTACAGCTGGGGTGCTGTTGTTCTCGCCTACTTGTGCAGGAAGATGTTCTGGGCGAGCATGGGCACCCAGCGTGACGTTGCTGGATTTTTGCCGCTACTAGAGGTGACAACATGTTCGAATACTCTATTCATTTTAACATACCTAGTAAAAATATATAATAAATTTTACTTCAACTTTTTATGTTAGGGTTGGGCCTGGGAGCGGTTCCTGCAGTAGGAGCCACCTCTACCACCATTAGCTCCGGATGTACCACCTCCGTTTCTCCCTCTGGCTAGGAGGTGGGTTCTCCGGCGGGGATATACACGTGAGTACGAGGCTCGGCATAATCTCTCCTTGTGCGGGGATATCTTGGATTTACTGGAGGGCGCACAGGTAAATGTATATCTAAGTTTACTTGTCATAGCTTCACATGTGTTGCGTATACCCACGTTTTCTGTTGTTACTTAATAGTTCATCTGGACGCCATACAGCGACGCGTTGATAGTTGGCTTGCCCGATTATTGCTCGGCCGGCCGACTTATATGGGGCTCTTCCGCCCCGTTGATCTGCCTTGATATTGTGGAGCTTCATGCCACCGAGCGGGTACTTCGCCAGTTTGACAGTCCGCAGCTCGTACCAACACCGCCCACCTGGCAGACCACACACTACCAGCGGGATGATCGTTCTAGGGTGGACGACACATATTTGGCATGGCTAGAGGAGCAGATTGATACTTGGGACCGACGATCTGACCTGATTCCGCTCCCCCCCCCCCTCCTTCATCGAGTCGGCCGTATATTGAGCATGATTATATGGGTTGGTACCGAGGCGTTACCCGACTTTTCATCGGGAATCCCATTCATCGAGCTGGCGGTCGGTACGTTCCATACGTTGGGAGGCACGAGGCACTGGTGTGTTATTTGGTATTCTTACTTATAAGTGTGACGAAGCGTTCCGTAATTTATATTTTACATGTTGTGCAGGCTATAGGCCTACATTTATCCACCAGTTGGGACTCTTGATGCAGCAGCATGCCGGCGAGGGAGCAGCCATTTTGCACGAGTATGGCCGGCAGGTTACAGAGCTGGCTACCCGGACACTGTATCGAGCCCGAGAGGACGAGCGCTTAGTGCACGTCCCTGCTTATGTGGTGCCAGAGCACTACCATAGAGGTAGGTCTGTCCCACGAGCGAGGGGAGCATGAGGCAAGGCTGTCCCACGAGGCAGGGGTGCCCCACGAGGCAGGGCTGTCCCACGGGGTCGTGGGGGCCGGCGAGGAGGTGGTCCCCAGCAATGGGGATTTGAGGCACTTGTTGAGGCACATGTTGTGGATGTTGGAGCTGATCTGCCGGGTGACCTCCATCATCCAGACAAGGATGTTGGAGCTGATCTACCGCCATTCAGCCTTCAGCCGCCATTCACTCCAGTAGCATCGCAGGTGACCCCGTCAAATCCATTGTTGATCACGGGCACGAGCATTGCCGGAGTTGATTGGGAGCAGTACTTTTCAGGCCCATCGACCGCTACTGAGGATCGGCCGACCCGAGATGTGGATGGTGGGCGCCGACTGAGTTATGGCTCATCGTTGACGGGTGCTGGGGATCTTTCACAGGCGCAGGTATTTTTGTATTACTATTAAATTTACATTTGTTTTATCTCATTGATTCACCATAAATAGCTTTATAATTTTCTTATTAAGGCTTCATCCCCGCCCGTCGCGGAGGCCACTTTGTGTGATGCTGACCAGGATGCTTATATTCAGGAGCCCGACGAGAAATGGTAAGTCAACTTAAAATTTTTTTTGACTTAACATGTACATTACTAATACATATGTTCATATACTGAGCTGACTTATTCTTCTGTAGGTTGCTGATGGACCGACAATCCCTTCTACCGATCCTGCCAGCACTACTGACGATCATGCTGCAGCGCATCCTGCGATAAAGAGGCGACGTGATGAGGATGATCCTAATAGCGAATCCGGGCGGGATGGGATGCGCCTCAGGCTTGCGGCCGCATTGAAGCACACATTGATTTTTTTTTATTTTTTTTTGTATTTTGTGTAAATAATAACAACTTTTTATGTTTACATAATATGCGCATTATGTTTTTATTTCCCCATTTCTTTTTTATTTTAATACTACAACACAAATACAAACATAGCAACTTAACATAATTTAAATTCAGTACAATTAATGAAAATACATGACACGGGAAACATAAAGATAAAGTAGTACACTCAACACATACATGTCATTGTTTAGTCACGACCGCCTATTATTCTCTGCTCCAACCACATAAATTTCTCTTCCATCTTATTTTTTTCTTCCGCCTCTTTTAGTTTCTCTTTCAACTCCGCAATTTCTCGTTTATATTCTCGTTCATATTCCCACTGTTTTTTGGTCAAATCATGATAATACTGCAAAGACTCTTTGTAGCATTGCTACTTACAGGGTTCATCAAACCATACCTCAAAATTGCAAAAATTTCCGTTGTTGCCTCCAAACCTGTTCAAACACATCCAGTATCTGCGCCCAACTTCACCATCATCCCAGCAGTCCGCCAACATACAGCGTTTGCCGTATTGGCACATTGGTACATACATGTGTTCAGACATTTGTTAAAGCGAAAAAAATCCTGCTTTTATGGAAAGTTTTGCTATTTGTTATGGTTAATCGCATAAAAAAAATTAGAATGCACCCGTTATTTATAGTCAAGGCAACACACATAACATAGTATTTAACCGCGTTATGCTTCGCGTGTTAAAGGTTCTTTCGGATACAAAACAGCTTTTTTGCTGGCGGGCAGCATTTCAGATCGACAAGACAACACACATAACGTAGTATTTAACCACGCTGTGCTTCACGTGTTAAAGATTCTTTCGGATATAAAATAACTTTTTCGCTGTCGGGCAGCTTTTCAGATCGACAAGACAACACACATAATGTAGTATTTAACCGCACTATATATATTCACACACAACGTAGTATTTAACCGCGCTATGCTTCGCGTGTTAAAGATCCTTTATGATACAAAACAGTTTTTTCGCAGTTAGGAAGCTTTTTAAATCGACAAGACAACACACATAACGTAGTATTTAAACGTGCTATATATATTCACTTATTTATCAAACATCTTCCTCCTCTGACAGTGTAGTTTTCTAATAATTTTAGAGTGAAACTCGAAAGTGAACGTAAAAATTTTCTGTTTTTTAATCCAATACTATTATTGATTACATGAACGGGAGGGAGAAATTCATTAATTTACTCAACTGAAAAATATTAAATATGAATAAGATTTAACAACAATGTAAACATAATTTTATTTGATACATCTTGCAACATAAACAAGTACATACACTTATTACGAAAAATATTACGAAAACAAAGCACTACGTGTATCCTTGATAGTTAGGCACATTAGATGAACTTCCACCAGGAGCTGGATTACCACCGCCACTCAAACCAGCTGAAGGACATTTACGACAGTCGTGTCCTATTTGCGAGCATATGCCACATTTACGCGCATAAACGGTATCACCAACACCCATTTGGTTCCGTATATGCGTTCTTTTTTGCACTTGTAGCTTACGCAAATAGTCCTTGTTACACACCATTTTAAATGGTTCCGGTGGCCAATAATGCTCAGCACCCACTGGCTGCAACTGCCCACTATATGTGTTTAAGTATGCAGCAACACTGTATTGCCTATCAACATAGTTGGTTTCCCCTAAACCTGTACGTTGAAAGCACTTCATGGCATGTGAGCACGGCATGTGGTAGATGGTCCATTTCCCACATGAACACAACCTGCTGGCTTCATTTACGGTGTGTACATTATTCCCCCGGTGTTGATGGATAGCGGTGCGAACTTCAAAAATATTTTGCTCATTGCAATACTGTAAAAATGAATGCCAATGTTCTCGCCTCCTGTATTTCTCAAATATTTTCATTGGTATTGGGATAAATTTAACACCCCTCTCCATCAATTCCGATGCACCTCTATGCCTTTTAACAAACCTCTCCACCATCTGTTTGAATGACATCCGCACCATGACAGTGACAGGCAATCCACGTGCAGACTTCAATAATCCGTTGAAAGACTCGGACACATTTGTAGTCAGGGTTCCCCATCGTCTGCCACCATCCGTATGCAATGTCCACTTGTGAAGCTCATGTCGCATCAACCAATGATAGACTCTTTTGTCTAACTGCTGGATCGATTCCATGCGCCTCCTGGATTTGAAATCCTAGTGATCAGTTGCAGCCATCCACATTAAATCATGCAAGTCCTTGTTGGGATATTTATTCTGGAAATTGGCCTTCATATGCCTCACACAGTAACGGTGGTATGCATAGGGTTACTACCATTCAGGCAAATGCTCTATACTACCATGCCGATCAGATATAAGACAAATACCTGAACGTTGTTTGACAACGTGCTGCTTCAAGTGGTTCAAAAATAGCGTCCATGTCTCTTGGCTTTCATTGGCACAGATGGCAAAAGCTAGTGGAAATATTTTTCCATTGGCATCTACTGCACCGGTGATCAACAGCTTAATATCATACTTTCCATAGACATGAGTACCGTCTATGAAAATTACCGGACGGCAATGCACAAAAATATCAATTGCTAGTTTAAATGTCCAGAACACGTATCTGAATATATATTTCGGTATTCCTGCACTCCGCTCAAGCTTCCATTCAACAACAGTCCTGGGGTTAAAGTGTTTCAATGCGTCCATGTACCTGGGTAAAGATGCAAATGACTTATCCCAGTCACCATAAAAAATTTCAAATGCACGTTTCCGCCCTAGATATGCCTTTCTTTTGGTAATAGTACACCCATAATCCTGGTGGTCGGATGTAATACACTCTTTGATCTTGTACCTCATGGACACTTCAATGTGTGGAATCAGTTGAAGAGAAATCAAGTCAACATCCAAGTTGAAGTGATTCCCATTGAATGTGTCCATTTCACAATTGTGGGTGCCAATATATTTACCCACTTTCCACAACCCTGTTTCTTTCTTGCTCGCACGCAACATCCAATGACAACCCGTAAACCATCTACGGCAAACAACCTTGTATACATCCGGACTTGACTCCCATACCATCATCTCACGACACTCTCTTACGCTGTATATTTTTGCAACCCTAGTTAGGCGAGCTTTATCAGGAAAAAAACATGCCCTCTGCCAGCACCGTTGGTCTAGACTCATCCCACATTGCTGTCCGAATTTCGTCAAGATCCCTTGTGAGGGCATCCACATCCGGCATACTTGGAAAAGGATCAAGATAGGGAATATGCCTTGAATGAAACGGCACGTGGGACTCATACACTCTTAGTCTAACGGGAGGTCGAGCATGCTCCCTCGTCAGCTCAGGTTCGGCATTCTCTTCCTCCTCATCATCACCCTCGTTAGGGAAGGGTGTGTCATCTTCAGACTCGTCAGCATTGTTGTCATAATCATTATTATCTTCCTGACTCTGCGCATCTGCCAAATCCCGAGTAAATACGTCGTCTACGGGCAACTGAGTGAGGACAGGACCATCAAGTTGCTCGTTTTCACTGCACAAACAACAAAATAATAAGCTACTCAAATTGATAAATACTTTACATATAGCTATATCACTTCACTTACAAGTCGTAATGTGTTGACGTTCCATGCTGGATATTATCCTGTTGGTGATGACTCCCGGATGTGCCACCGTGATCCAACACACCAAAACCACGCATATTCCAACTGGGCGTGGGTTCATAACTTGTAAAATTCATATCTGGACGGTACCCCGTGTGGAATATATGAGTGTTAATACAAATTCAATACAACAAAAATAAACATCGTAACACAAAGGAAAATTGAAGTTTACCAGTCGTCTTGTGGATTATGTAAAGTAGGAGAGATTTCCTCACTCCTCGTTTACCAGTGGAGATAAGTTTAGATCCGGCCAAACTCTTTCAGCCGGAACCTGTTCGGCTAAAACTGCTCCAGAATAACCACCCGATGATTGAGGGTTATCCCTGCTTTGCACAAGCTCATTATTGCGAACGTCTTCAACCTTCACGTACATTTCCACCATTTTTATCAAAATAAGTTCCCGATATTCATCCGGAGTCCCCGAAAAATCTCTCAGAGTTTCATCATCCTCGATGTTAAACTCAGTGTAACAAGCAACCCCTTGCGGAGTCACAGAATACGGATATCTTCCGGTTATTTTAAGATTCACCGAACGTTTGCTCAACCTCATTTTATTGCATAACAACGATACCAGACTATCGTACTCCATTGTAAGCGGCAACTTAACATGACTCTGTGGAGATAAACTATAGCTCACCGAGTTATTCGCCACCACAACCTTAATCCCCCCCCCCCCCC
>NW_017671201.1:46510-65506 GCF_001879085.1 Nicotiana attenuata | reverse complement strand
AATATAATGAAATCCTTACTTTTTGCTCTTCAGAAATTATGAAAAAAAGGTTGAGAATTTAGCAAGAAAAATTTATCAGAAGTTGAAACTTGTTTCTGAATGAATTTTTGTAAAACCCTTAACGCCTTTAAATAAGGCAATGCCAATCCTGGGAGGTCAAATTTTTGGAAATAAAACGCATTTTAAAAGGGTGTTTTACATATTTGAATTATTGTTATGTCAGTTAAGCGTAGAAGAGTTATTGGTGGGCCCACAAAACAGGTAAAAAGTATTTACAAAAGGCGTTTTAATAAAATGCAGTATTAAAAGGCGTTTTACCTTAACGTCCCAAACAGACGTTAAGGTAAAACGTGGTTCAAACAGACGTTAAGGTAAAACGTGGTTCAAAACTGCATTTTATATACTTTGGTCACTAAGTTTTTTCCCCACCTATTTATGTATTTTGAGTCCAAAAAAGCAACATTTAGGTTCCGGACTTTACAATTTAGTTCATAACCTCATTCAATAAAAATTACAGTGCTTCAATCCACACTAATTAAAATCAGTAAGCTACCTCCAATCACAAAAAAAATCAACCTATTTCTATTTAAACCATGATCATGAACAAGTACATATAAGAAATTGTGTTATTGTGATTTATTTGGCTATATATATCTTTAAATTTCTTTCATTTAAAATTCGATTAGAACCAAAGATAAAAGATTTTGAAGGTTACGACATCAGTTTGCCTCTACAGGAATAGAATAACGGTTACGACATCAGTTTATCAAGTTAGAAATCGACTAGATGAATTCTAGTATTCAAGTCATTTTATTTAGAACAAATACATAGATAGCCCATTGAACTTGCTCCATTTGTTATTTTGGCACTCTATCTCAACCTTATTCCATTTGGCCCTCCAACTCCATTCCTTTTGTGTCATTTTAACACAAAAGCTTTTATACTACGTTAAAATGCAGCACATATACATACTTGCTTCAAATGTGTAACAACCATCCAAATAGATTTGGACACCTATTTTTTTATTCTTGACAGCTGGGTTTAATCCAAATACTCAGCTGCTACACCTCCCTCCCCCCCCCCCCCGCCCCACCCTCACCCCACAGCCCCTCCACCCCTAATTTCAAATTTTTATTTTTTCTGTTTTTCTGCACCCCCCTCCCCCGGGGGAAAAAATATTTCTTTTATATATTTTTAGTTTTATTTTTTTCTTCTTTCGATTTACAGGTTCGAAATTTTACAAGTTTCAAAGTTACGAGTTCAAAGACTTATGTGTTTTGAAGTTCACGGGTTTAGAAGTTATAAAGTTTACGAGTTCAAAAGTTCGCGATTTTGAAAGTTTAGCGGTTCAGAAGTTTAAAAAATTTGTGGGTATTTCAAGATATGCATGCACACACGTTTCACAAAATATAAAATTTATTTCAAAATATTTTATTTTTTATTTTCTTTTACAAAACCGACCAACTTTGGTCGATTTTTTGCGCAAAAATACGAGAAATTCTTTTAGTGTCCCGCAAAATTTATTTTTTAAGAAACCGTCTGAGTCGGTCGGTTTTCATATAAACAGTGAATGGGGAAGGAAATAATGAAGATGAAATATGGGGGAAGGAAGTTGGGGATTAAAAGTGGGGCCAATAGTTGTTTTATTATTGTTGGAGAGGGAATTTTGCCAAAAACAATCTGCCTCACGTGCCTACCATGTGAGCCAATTCACACTATGTGACTAGTCATCTTTCGTGTTCAAATGAAACATAAGATATAGAGTTGGAGGGCCAAAATGGTACAAGGTTGAGATAGAGTGCCAAAATAAAAAATGGAGCCAAGTTCAATGAGTTGTATATGTATTTGGCCTTTTATTTAAGATCATCCCAAACAAATGTAACATGCTCATATCACCGCTAAGCCAGAGATAGAAAACTCACACAAACGCAGCTATAACTCCAAAATTAGTATTATTATTAGAGGTGACAAATGGACGGGTCGAATCGAATGTCCGATCGAAATGGGTAATGTAAAAATGGATAAATTATTCGATTTGACTCATATCTAATACGGATAAAAAACGGATTAACCGACGGATAAAATGAATATCTTTATTATCCATGACTCCTTGAATATGATCACTTTTGAGAGAATTCCTAATTTTCCAAACTTGAGGAACTCCCAATTTGAGGTTTTACAAATATAAAAGTTTTATTCATTGGTTAAATTTTCTAAATGAATAGTTTAATTTTTATCTATATTTGACGATGTAAACAATAAAATTGTGTCAATAAACTAATCGGGCCGAAGAATATTGCAACAATCGTAGTATTTGATTTCAAATAGTTTGAGTGTTACAATCTCTATGATTCCTCTAATTCTACTTTTCCAATATAAATTCAAGGGCCTTTGAACTTGATCTTGAACCTATATTTTTTGTCACGAACGATGATCTTGAATTCAACTAGCACGAACTTTGATTTGAACCCGTACTCCTTGAATCTTGATTTGTTCTTCGTTCTTAAGTTTGAACTTGATTTCTTGAACTTGATTGCTTGAAGCTTGAAACTTGTGGAGGAATTTGCAGCGTTTGACCCACGAGCTCTTTCTTGCTTCTTGTTATTACTTCTGGTCTTTTTTCTGAGTTATGAAAACCCCTATTTATAGTTATGGGAGGGAAGAGTTGTGATAAGAACAAACTCTTTCCGACCAATCAGATTGAAAAGTAACAAGACCGCATTTGATTGGTCAGAACATGTCACTTGCGCACGTGGCGCGATTTCATTGGCCTTTTAATGTGACTTGGCATGCCTTGTCATTTTGACATGTGGCATGATCCTATTAGCTCTTCCATTTTACTTGGCATGCCACGTCATTTGACACGTGATACTTGGCCTTTAGGAAGATAACATCTTGGGCTTAATGAAGTGAACTCATCACATTAGCCCAATTAAATGGGCTAGTCCGATGGATCAAGACTTATTTATTTAATCCATATATATTAGACTTATATAACTAATTCAATTATTAGCCCAACACATTTATTTGAAGTAACATCTTTGATTTAAAGATATAATCCAAATAATTTTATGGATTTAAATCCAATAAAATTTAGATGCCTACAGACTCATTTTTTAAAAATTTCGTTAACCAATTTTTAAATAATTCTTATCCATATATTACTATTTTACCACCATTAATTACTAGTAAGAAAAATGAAAGAGGAAAAAGATGAGCACCGCCCAGCTTTCTACCCAATTAAACAGGGAACAAAACCTTTCCTTCTCAGCTTCAATCCATCATTATAATGGCCACCCTTGACAGTGACTTTGGACCACTACTTACTTTCTCCTTTTAAGTTATTGATATTTCTTCGTTTATACAATATGGCTCGCGTGTGGCGCTCCATCCGATCCTGTGGCGGTGGTGGTGTCCACACTCTACCCCAGATTCAACGTCATTTATTTTACCGGTTTATACACAACCTCATCTCTCTCTTTCTTCTCTTATCTTCTTATCTACTTCTATTTTTCGATAAGTTTGTTTAGCAACTATTTTTTTTTGTAGGCCCATAGCTTGTTTTTGCTTTTTTCTCTATGATCACGCGATTCAATCCCATCTTCAATACCGTAGAAATGATACCAGATAGTAACTTTAAAGGATTCCTATTTCAAGCAAAATAAATACTGATTAATATCCCTCATTTTCACACGACAACAATATAACATATTCGGTAGAATCCGCAAATAGGATAAATAATGTCTGAAAACCTTATCCTAACTTACAAAGATATACAAAAATATAGTGTACGCAGGTCTTCTTATAAAGATAAAAAAGTTATCTCCGATAGTCAAAAAAGTTATTTCCAGGAGACATCCAGCTCAAGAAAAGCTAATAGCGAATTTCCACACTATCGTTCATTTATTGGTCTTCCCTTAAACCACATGACCATCACCCAATGGAACAGTAATAAAATCGGAAACTGAAGTTGAAATTAAAGAAGAAGATTTCAAAGAAGAAAAAAACAAGTAACAATCAATACTGTCGTGCGTAATTTGAGATTTTCTAATTAGCAACTACCAAACTGAATATTAACATACAACCCCTTTGGATTATATTCATAATCCTCAATATATCCATCGCCATAATAATAATAATAATAATCGTTCCCTTTTTTCTCTATAATCGCCGCTTGTGGCTTGAAGAAGCAGTACTGGTCCGGTCCAATTGAGAACCTTTTCGCCAGTAAAATTTTGAGACCGAACTAATTAAAAGCTGCAGATTTCAGTTATCTTCGTCGCAACTTTCAGGGCTAGGATATTCATTCAAATCCGGCTTAATAGTAACCCTTCTCGGGTTAATATTTGAGTTACTGTTGGATTCAGTAGAACCTGCAGACGAATTATGATGAAGGGCGGCAATTTGCAAAGCATCAACTCTAGCACCAACTTCAGTAGCTTTTTTGCGAATAGAAGCAGCAGATAAATCGTGAAGTTCACGGTCATCATTAACTATACATTCAGGGAAATTAAGCCTAGCCGTAGGACCTCTGAGATAAAATACGGCGGTGTCATAAGCTCGAGCGGCGGCAACAGGGGAAGAGTAAGAACCAAGCCAAATTCGAGACCTTTTATTTGGTTCTCTAATTTCAGCAACCCATTTACCCCACTTCCTCATCCTTATACCTCTATATGGCTTATCTTGTTGGTGTTGCCTTTGCTTTCTCTTTTCTCCTTCCATCATCGAAACCATCAAAATTACAACAAAATAGAATCCTCCTTTTGGTTTTCTCTTTCCCAAAAAAGGGAACTCTATAAGTTATTGAAAATCTATCCTACATAAAGAGAAGAAGAAAAAGGGAAGAGGAGATGGGGGAAGGAGAATCTAAGAGAAAAATCAAGTTACTAACAAAGAACGTTTGCTATGAAAACAGCTGTCATATTTATATGAAGGGGGGAATATAGAGATACAATTTTTATATATTTATATAGAAAGAAAAAGGAAAAGAAAATACCCATAGGCAGGGGCGGAGGGAACTCAAAACTTTGGATACGTAATATAATTTTATATATAAAAATTTATTAAAATTATAATAAATATTAGATTGAACTTAATAATAATATAATATTAAAATTTTTAAAAATTAAATTCATTAAATTTAAATTCTAAATTTGCCTCAACTTAGATGGCGGGGTTGGTGTGGGTGTGGTGTTGTGTCTGACAGGGGGAGTTGTGTGTGTGGATGATTGAGGAAGAGAGCATATGGAGCACGCATAAGGGGGAGGGGTTAATGTTTTGTTTTTTCTTGAGTTGGCTGCTAGTGTGTCGTCTAGGCACGGCCGCCACGTTGATCTTCCTTAAAGATAAGTATAAATTCGGCCGACATATTCCATCGACACACACATTTCCCCTTATTTTGTTCCGCTTTCTTCTCAGCACTTACGCTAGGAAATACCAATTTTATTCTTGGATTCAATTAATATACTCTGTATGTTTTTTCTTCACATTGTTTTTCTTTACATTATGTAAACAGTGAAGAAGTTTTTATCCTATTAGATTATCTAAAAAATATTTATAATTAAATCAATATTTATTGGGGTTTTTATATTTAGCTCGTATCAAAAATTATTTATTTTTGATAATCAAAAAAGTTTATAAAATTTATATATATAACGTACAAAATGTATATATATACAAAAAAATAATAATTTTTTCAGCTATTATTTTAAGAACGACTATACAATATTTTTTTTTTATTCTATTAAATTATTCAAAAAAATATTTATCGATAAACTTCTAAAAATTCTAGCAACGTATATAACTTAATCTCATTTAAGAATACGGTGATTGTTTTGTGAAAAGAAGCAAATCTAGCTTGTGGCTAACTATATCTGTGAGCCCTAATACATGCAGTACGAGAAGAAACGATTTCAGAGAAGAACGGAGCAGAGAGAAATGTAAGATCTGATTTTGGAAAATGAGAAAATTGTATTGTCTCATATGTATCGCCCAACTATTTATACATGTGATGCTATTAAATAAATCACCGACCTTCTTTAATCACTTCCTAATTGCAGTTATAACTAACTAATTAACTACACCATTACTTCTAATTATAGTTACAATATTCTAACCAATCCATTGCTCAATACTCCCCTTCAAGCTGGAGGGTGTAAAAACATTGAGCACTCCCAGCTTGGACATCAAATATTCATGCTCTGGTCTCCCTAAAGCTTTTATAAGGATATCTGCTATCTGGTTCTTTGTGTTAACGTGGATTGTCTTCACTATCCCTTGTTGAATTTTTTTCTCGAATGAAATGGCAGTCTATTTCAATATGCTTTGTCCTTTCATGATATACTGGGTTTGCTGCTATTTGTAGAGCAGTCTTGCTGTCACAATGCAGTTCGACTGGTACTTCAACCTGGGCTCCTAGTTCTTTGAGCAATCCAATTATCCAAACCAATTCTGATACAGTAGTAGTCATGCTTCTATATTCAGACTCTGCTAAACTTCTTGACACAGTGTTCTGTTTCTTTGATTTCCAGGAAACAAGTGAATCACCATACTTTATTGTGAACCATGTTACAGATGTTCTGGTATTTGGGCATGATGCCCAATCTGCATCACAATATGCAGTCACCTATAGCTTCTTCTACTGCTCATCAAAAGCCCAATCCTGGCTCCTTCTTGATGTATTTCACAATTCTTAGTGCTGCTTCCTAGTGAGATTTTTTTGGTTGTTGCATGAATTGGCTGAGCATCTGCACAGCAAAGGCTATGTCAAGTCTGGTAAGTGTTAGATACAGTAGTTTGCCAATCAACCTTTGGTACTGCTCTTTGTCTTCAAATGGCTCATCACTATTTTCTCCTGCTATGTCATCTGATTCCTTGCCAGTGAACTTTTGATTGCTGTCAAGAGGTGTGTTGACTGTTTTAGATGCACTCAACCCTGCATCTGAGATGAGTTCTAAAGAGTACTTTCTTTAGTTCATCAAAATACCTTCTTGTGATCTGCTGAACTCAATCCCCAAGAAGTACTTTAATTCACCAAGATCCTTTATCTTGAAGGCTTCTTGAAAGTTCACCTTTGTGGCCAGAATTAGCTCTAGATTGTTTACTGTCAACAACATGCCATCCACGTAGACTAGAATAATCACTATGTTGTTCCCTGTTTCTTAGTGAATAGAGAATAATCCAGAGTGCTCAGCACAAAGCCTTGCTTTACCAATGCTTCAGTAAACTTTACAGTCCATTGTCTACAAGCTTGCTTAAGCCCATATAAGGATTTGACAAGCCTGCATACTGCTCCTTTATTCTTCCCCCTGGCTTGCAAAACCTTCAAGGAGTTTCAAATATAACTCCTCATAAAGATCACCCTGCAAGAAGGCGTTGTAAACATCCATTTGGTGAAGATGCCATCCTTCAGCAGCTACAATTGAAATGACTGCCCTAACTGTCACTATTTTCACCACAGGTGAAAAGTTTTCCTGATAATCGAGTCCCTCCTGTTGATTGTATTCTTTTGCCACTAATCTGGCTTTGAACCCCTTTACATCACCATTGCCTCGTATTTGACTTTGAAAACCCACTTGCAACCTATAGGATATTTCCCTGGTGGCAGCTGAACAACTTCCCATGTCTTGTTTTCTTTAAGAGCCTGAATCTCTGCTTCCATTGCTTCTACCCAGTGTGGGTCTTGTGAAGCCTCAGAAAAGGTTCTAGGCTCTGCGATTGAAGTGAATTCTGCTAGATAATGCTGATAATATGGCTTTAATCTGGCATAGGTGAGGTAGTTCTGCATTGCATATGGAATGTGAGAGTGAGATTGTGAATCAACTATTGTTGTTGCTGTGATGTAGTTACTCATCCATGCAGGATTTTCTTGTCTCTCTCTAATCTCCTTAAGGGTGCCATAGGTGGTACTGGTATGGCCTGTGTTGGTATAACCTGTTGCACAACTGAATTATCTAGTTCATCTGTCATTGATGGTTTATCAACCATTGGCACAACTTCAGAAAATGGAGAGGATGTGTCTGCTACCTCTTCAGCAGGAACTTCTGCACCATAAGGCATGTCACCAGCCTCTTCATCATGAACCTCAGGAGCTTCTGCACCGTAAGGCAAGTCAAAAGGATTTTCTGATTCTAGGAACAAGTGATACTGGGGTTGTCTCCTGTTTCTGAAAGGAAACACTTTTTCCTTGAAAGCAATATCCCTATTTACATAAAAAAGTATGATTAGTTAGATCAAATAGCACATAGCCTTTTGTTACTTCTGAGTAACCCATCAAAACAACTGTTATTCCCCTTGTGTCAAACTTATCGTGAATGTTCATCTTCTTGGCATAACAAAGGCACCCAAATGTCCTCAAATGTTGCAGATTGGCCTTACTTTTGTGAAAGACTTCATAAGGACTTTTACCATTCAGGACTAATAATGGCAGTCAGTTGATGATATAAACTGCAGTTAGGACACATTGGCCCCAATACCTCAAAGGATTTCCCCCTTGAAATCTCAGAGCTCTTACTACCTCCAATATGTGTCTATGTTTCCTCTCAACTATTCCATTCTGTTGAGGAGTATAGACACAAGTTCGTTGATGCATAATACCATAATTCTGGAAGAGTGCATTGCACTCATTGTTCAAAAACTCTCCTCCATTGTCAGATCTGAATGCTTTGATTGTTCTATTAAACTGATTCTGTACCAATTTTATGAAGTTCTTTAGCACAACTATGACATCACTCTTTAGTTTCAACAAGTATAACCAAGTCAATCTAGAATGATCATCCACTATAGTAAGAAAAAGTTTATTCCCGTCAAAGGTTTGTACATTGTATGGCCCCCCATACATCAATATGTAGTAAGTTGAAAACTTCATCAGTTCTGCTAGTACTATGTGGAAAGGGTAGTCTGGTGTGCCTTCCTAATGGACATATAGTGCATTGTTCTAGCTGATTCTTACAACTATTCTGAGAAAAATGAAAAAGTTGACTTAGTGTCTTTATTGAAGCATAACCTAGCCTAGTATGCCAGAGTTCAATGTCTTGTTTCTCCTTGCTTGCAATCAAACTTGTTATTTCAGCAGTGTTGTCTGTAGCATATGCTTGAGTAAGTAGATAGAGTCCTCCTCTCTCCTTACCAATCCCCCTCACTTTCCCACTGTAAAGATCCTGGAATACACAAAATTCAGGAAAGAACAAGGCCGAGCATTTCAATTCCTTAGTGAGTTTCGATACAGATAGCAGATTATATTTAAAATCTGGGATGTATAAAACATTGCTCACTATTTCCTTATCATTCAGTCTGCATGACCCTGTGTGAGTTACATATGCGAATGATCCATTAGGTAAACTGACCTTTTCTTATGGATCAGCTATTTTAATTGTATTATCCAACAAGTTCAAATTAGAAGTCATGTGATCTGTTGCTCCCGTATCTATAATCCATTCCTTGCAACTAGATTCTACCAAAAAAGTAGTGATAGCATCATTACCTGCCATATTAGCTGAACTATCAGTTACATTTTCCTTGCCAAGCAGCTTCAGAATTTGCTCATATTGATCTAGTGTGAAATACGGTCCTCTGGTCCCTTCAGAGTTCATCACTCCCTCAGCTGTGTTGACATAGCTGCTACCCTGTGCATCCTGTTTTCTGTTATCATTCACAACAACATTATTAGCTGCATTTCCTCCATATTTCTTCTTAGGTTTGAAATTAGTGGGATATCCAATTATTTTGTAACATTCTGCACGAGTATGTCCCTTTATATGGCAAAAGTCACATTGAACATTAAAATTCCTTTTAGGTTGCTGCATATTCCTTCCCCTAATTGTCATCAAGGCATTCATCTCAGTATTGTCCATTGTTCCCAAGGTATTTGCCATGCTTCTTTGGCTTTCTCTTTCTATCAACATTGAGTATCTTTTTTCACCGTTGGTATAGGAATCATCATCAGGATCTGACTACGAGCCTGCTCATACGACTCATTTAATCCCATCAGAAACTGCAGCGAGTTCTGCCTTTTCATGAATTTCACATAATCACGAGATCTAGGACAATCACACGGAGACTGAGCTAGGGCATCAAACTTATCCCACAACAAACGTAACTTCGAGAAATATGCAGTAATGCTATTTGTTCCCTGCGTCACAGTAGTAATTTGTTTATGAAGCTGAAAAATACGAGATCCATCAATTTTATCAAATCTCTCCTTCAAATCACTCCAAACTGCACTGGCACTTGATGAATATACTATTCCACTGAGCAATTGACTTGATACACAGTTCATTATCCACGATAATACAATCGCATTGCACCTCTCTCGTAGATCAGTCAAATTCGGACCACACTTCTCCTTTTTGCATGTTCTGTCGATGAACCCTAGCTTATTGCGACCTAGGATTGCAATTCTCATCGCACGGCTCCATACCGAGTAGTTCTCCGATCCCGTCAATTGCAGAGAGATCAACACAGTTCCTGAATTATCTGTGGAATTTAGGAATAGAGGATGATTGTGGCTCAATTTCTCTGGTACTTCATTGTCCACCTCTGTCGCCATGTTTCTTACAGATTTCGACTACAATCAAGCTTCAATTTGAAGATTTCACCCACACTAATGGCCGCTAGTGCTCTGATACCATGTGAAAAGAAGCAAATCTAGCTTGTGGCTCACTATATCTGTGAGCCCTAATACATGCAATACGAGAAGAAACGATTTCAGAGAAGAAGGGAGCAGAGAGAAATGTAAGATCTGATTTTGGAAAATGAGAAAATTGTATTGTCTCAGATGTATCGCCTAGCTATTTATACATGTGATGCTATTAAATAAATCACCGACCTTTTAACCACTTCCTAATTGCAGTTATAACTAACTAATTAACTACACCATTACTTCTAACTATAGTTACAATATTCTAACCAATCCCTTTCTCAATATGTTTACCCTTAGCATTTAGCGGTAGCAAAGAAATGAACGATGCAACACTCACTACAAAAATACTATCAATCATCTTAAAGTATATTCAAGGAAATTTTACAAAATCAGTAGTCACTTTTATTTTCATAACAACTGAGAAGAAAAAAAAGGAGGAGGAGGAGGAGGAGAGGGAAAGCTAAGATGAAATAACTCGTCTTAAATTACCTGTGCTCTCTAGATACTAATTAAACTTTTAAGAAAAATAAATACAAGTTGAATGAGGACGATCAAATAATTTGCGAAATTTTTACGTTTTTATCTCAATTTATCGGGTTAAGGTCGGTTCCACCACATTTTCACTACTTGTCAAGTAGTTTCTCTAATTAAAAGATATTATGACACCAAAGGAAAGCAGATTAGGTTGCTTTTAGTTGTAACTTTCAAGTAAACTTCCGAATAAATACCGCTATTCGGCCGATGTGGACATTGAACGGCTTTGATGACTATGTCCTGTTTAATTTTTATAATTTTCTTATAAATTCTATGATTGGGCTAAGGTCTTTATTTTTTATTTTGTCAAACGATAACGACAAAATGTGAGAAACCCTCTTCATTTAATTCCATGAAACATCTTCATCTAAGTATATAATACTTTAATAATATGAAAGCATGTAGGCCAAGAAATCTCAATTCAGAGCGGAATGATTATTGGATTTCAATTGGTTATTTAATTTATAGATATTGGTAAATATTGTACTATAGCAACTTATTGGCAAAAGAAAGAAAATAGAAAGACAAAACATCTCTCTATGTACCTCTATTTACCTAAAAATTGAGTAACAATTAAACTTGTAATGTGGTTTTAAGGATTCGTGATTTCACCCAATATCAATTGTTAACTTAACGAGAAGTGATAGGAATTGACAAGAATGTAAAGCAAAACCAATGCGAGGACGGTGTCCTCGAGCTGATGTAGCCTCGAGCTTAGTAAAACAAGAACAATTAAAGAGCAGTAAGTTGATAAACAAAAGAACGTGAGTTAAAGAAAGAATATTATATTGCTTTGATCTGTATGAATGTAAGGTGTCTACAAATGATGGGGACTCCCCTTTTTATAGAGAGGAATCTAATTATGTTACAATTCTATTATGGAAGTAAATCCCATGATTGGTACGAATAACCGCCCTTAATTTGATTTGTTTTGGGATTTCCGCCATGATCTCCGACCGGTTACGGATATCTCGCTTTCCCGTTATTACACTTTACTCGAAGTCGGTCATACATAGTCTCGATTGCTATTGGCCTCGGTCTCGACGGATATCTCGATTCCTGAATTCGACACCTCGTCTTCGTGTTATAGCCCGATCCACTACGAGGCTGACCCTCGATATGTTCTCCTGGTCTCGATTAACTAGCGAAATCGGGCAAGCCCGAATTTAACCGTATACAACCTCCTAGTAAGATACAATAAGGAGAAAAACCTTCTTCTCCAACCGAATAATGTAAAGAAGTAAATACTAGTAATCATTTTCACAATTTATTTTCGTCTTTATTTTTTTCTTATTTAGCCTCCCTTTCTTTTCCTATCTACTAGTAGTATATATCGTTTCAAACCCAGCCTAAAGTTAGAGCTCAGAGGAGAAACATGCAATGAATTTGACTAAAATGGATTAATAATTAAGATGAGGGTGACTTTAGCTTATTGTTGACAAGTTGGTGGAAGTTTAGGAGGGGTGGTTAATATTTTAATTGCAAATATACCATAGGTTATATCACAAATGGAAGAGAAAGTGTGTAATTAAGTCGGTGGTGCATGAATCAATTTATTGTGGCGTTTGAGAGTGACCTTATATGTCCACGCAAATGACATATCAAATTTTCAAGCACATCGAACTCCAAACACATGTACATTACATGGAGAGATTTCGCTTTTATCCCTTAGTTCCGTTTCAAATTCAAACTGTGACTTACTGCCAAAAGCATTGTGTATTTAATACTCTGTATATAATATGACATTTTCATCAGGTACGACAACCTATTAGTTACTCGGTTCAAAATTAATTCCATACAATAACTTGCATGATTGAAGGCCAGCCTTCGCAAGTGGTAAAGTTGCTGTTACGTGACAAGGAGGTTACGGACTTGAGCCGTAGAAACTGCCTCTTACAGAAATATAGAGTAAGGTTGCATACAATAAACCCTTGTGATACGGCCCTTCCCCGAACCCTGCGCATAACGGGAGCTTAGTTTAGCGGGCTGCTTCTTAACATGCTTGATACTGAATTGTTAAGCAATTAACCCAATCAAATCTCTTCTGTTTGACACTTTGTTAAGTTTAATTAAGTAAATTTATTATTGTTGGCTAGCTAGCTCGGCTTGGGAATATTTTGAGCTAGATGACCTTCCACATCATCATGCCACGTAGGTGCCATTTGGCGTATATTTTTGCCATATGGAAAGCTTACATAGGAAAGAAGCTAGAACTTGTAGGAAAGTTCTAGAGATTATAGAAGTTTCCCTAGGAAGACCCTAGAACCCTATAGAATTGCTAGGAAAGTCCTTAGAAGATTCTAGCTATGTAGAATATTCTAGAGAAGGGACTTACTTGTAAATATTAAGGACTTGTGTAACAATTAATATTTATACAGTAGCCCCTACGAGACTAGTATATAAAGGGGCCATTCATTTGTAAAATCATTAAGCAAACAATTCAAGTTCTATCTAATACAAAAGCTTCATCTGGCAATTCTCATGTGTTCTAACATTCCTTAGCGATCTTTAGTATAGTAAGGCTGACTTGGAATCGCAAGATCGTGAGCAAGTTGTGCAAGATCGTGAACGAGTTGTCAAGTGCCGCACGTGCTCATAGTTTAAGACTAAGGACGTGACATAGATCTGTCCAATAAACGATCCAAACTTGAACGTTTAAGGCTCATTTGGTACACATATGAGCTATACAATATAATAACTAAGCCTTAGTCCCATAATTAATATAGCGTACAATTATGCAAAATTATAACGTAAGAATTATTTTTGTGGTGATTAGTGATAAAAAGATTGTTATACGATGATGAGAAGAAGAAACCCCATGATATCTTTGGTGAAAATAATTTGCTCGTTGATGAAGAATTAGAGAAGGGAAGAAGACTCTCAGACACAAGACCTAGGGATTTCGGACTATACGATGTAAATGGTCTCACATGTGGTTTTAGTGTCTTTTAATTCTGAGCCTTAGACACTGACACGTGTGAGCATCACAGACTCATAGAATTTTTTATCAAGAACCGTTGATGTAAATATGGAATAAGTAGGAAACTTCTCACTACACCTGATTTGCACATGATAGAGAATAAGGAATAAATGTTATTTAGGCATAGGGACTGATAATTGTACATGTGGATAGAATAGGTTAATTTCTGCATTGTTCTTTAAGTTATTTTACATGTATAAATGTAGGCTACACTGAAAAGTGAAATACACAGAGATAATTTCTGGATTCATCAATCTTTCATTCCTTCATGGTATCAGAGCAGATCTCTGCTCAATCCTTGAACTTCATCTTCTAATTTTCCTCTTTCCTTTTGCTCAACTTCATCTACCATCATGACTGGAACAAATTCTCCACCCACACTTTCTCTTTCTGGTTCAATCAGTCAAGCTGTGAATCATGATGTCAACCACCCCTATTTTCTTCACTCTTCAGATGCATCTGGAATGACTCTCGTCACCTCACCCTTTGATGGAAGAGGATTACCAAGCTGGAGAAGATCAATCCCGATTGCATTATCAACCAAAAACAAACTGGGGTTCATCAATGGGGTTTGTGATCAACCTGTCCTGCATTCAAAGGATCATGCACAGGTGCAATGACATGGTAACCTCGTGGCTTTTAAACTATCTAACTAAGGAGATATGAGACAGTGTAATTTATTCCAAATCTGCAAAGGAACTTTGGAATAATCTTGAGCATAGATTTGGACAATCCAATGGAGCCAAGCTCTACCGCCTACAAAAGGTAATTGCTAAGACAGTTCAGGGAAACAACAATATTGCAGGATATTTTACAACTCTGAAAAGTCTATGGGATGAGTTAGATTCCCTAAACTCACATCTAGGTTGCACTTGTACTTATGTGTGTGAAGGAAAGAAGAAGGTAGCCAAGCTCCTAGAGGATCAGAGAGTCATTCAATTTCTCATTGGTTTGAATGATGTGTATGCACATGTAAGAGGAAACATCCTCATGATAAGCCCACTTCTAAGCATGGATCATGCCTACTCTTTCCTTCTGCAAGATGAAAGTCAGAGAAAAATATATGTTATCCCACAATATCCATCAGATGGTGCATCTTTCATGGTAGGATCTCAAGGGACGTTCAATCAAAGGAACAACATTCAGAAATCCTGGGGAACTCCTCAAAAACAGGGGAACAATCAGAACATACAACAAAAATTCAGAAAGAAGACAAAGTACAATCCCTGATGATTTTCAATTCACAAAATCAACCAATTATCAGCCTGTAATAAAGGGAAATGCAGTGGTGGCAGGACAAGACAGTGAAGAGAAGTCCAACACTTGGAGTGAAGCAAACATGAGCAATCAGAACCAACTTTTCAGTCAGGAGGAAGTGTTAGAATTGGTAAACATAATCAAGCAAGTGCAGATTG
Organism: Nicotiana attenuata; assembly: GCF_001879085.1. Lineage (NCBI taxonomy): Eukaryota > Viridiplantae > Streptophyta > Magnoliopsida > Solanales > Solanaceae > Nicotiana > Nicotiana attenuata. The sequence continues at coordinate 49,938 of NW_017671201.1, read as the reverse complement.
GGAGTGTAGGAACCACAACATCAGAAATCAATACTAATGTTATAGCTGGTACCATACTCAAATACACAGGAACTTGTCTTGCTATTTTTAACACTAAAACATGGATTATTGACTCAGGGGCCTATGAACATATGTGTTTTGATGCTAGTTCTTTCTTAACTCTTACCCCTCTACCTGCACCTTTGTACATTAGTTTACCCAATTTGTTTCAGTTGTGTGTTACACACATAGGTAGTGTGTCTATTCATCCTGATATGATTCTTCATAGGGTGCTTCATGTCCTTTATTTCAAGTATAACTTATTATGTGTTCATAAGTTATATCTTCAATTCAGTTGCTCTTTAAATCTAACTTCTAGTGGTTGTCTATTGCAGGTCCCTTTAATGAGGAGGGGACAAGTTTTTGGTGAAGTTAGAGATGGATTGTACCTGTTCCAGCCACCTAAAATAGAGTATGTTTCTTTATTTAGACAAAATGTCGTTTCCATTCCAAAAGGAAGAAATTCCAGTGTTATTTCTCTAGTACCTTTAGTTGCTAATGTTACATCTTATGTAAAGCAATGGCATGTTAGGCTAGGGCATTTGCCCTTTTCAATAATGAGAAATCTGAGTTTCATTAACTTTCCCTCCAATTTTGATTGTGTGTGTCACATTTGTCCTCAAGCTAGGCAGACCAGACTGCCTTATCCTTTAAGTCATATTATGAGTTCTGCTATCTTTGATTTAATTCATATTAACACTTGGGGGCCCTTCAAGACTGTAACTTATAATGGTTACAAGTATTTCTTAACTATTATGGATGACTATAGTAGGGCAATTTGGACTTTTCTTTTAAGTTCTAAGGGGAATGCTTTTTCAGTCTTGAAATCATTTCTATGCATGATAGATAGACAGTTTAACTTGAAAGTCAAGAAGATCAGATCTGACAATGCCATGCAACTAGAAAAAGGATCACTAGAGGCAAGCTTTCTTGAATCTCAAGGGATTATACATGAGACTTCTTGTGTTGCAACCCCTCAACAGAATGGAGTAGTTGAGAGGAAGTATAGACATCTTTTAGAAGTAGCAAGAGATCTATTATTTCAAGGCGCCTCTCCAATACTGGGGAGAGTGTGTGCTGACAACTACATATCTAATCAACAGAATCCCTTCTAAAGTTATGAATGGTTAAAAACCCTATGAGGTGCTGCTTGGTAAACAACCCAACTATGATTCACTCAAAAGTTTTGGTTGTTTATGCTATGCATCAACTTTGTCTCACAACAGGGGGAAGTTTGAACCTAGGGCAAAGGTTGTGAGTTCCTAGGATATGCCCAGAATCAGAATACAAAGTTCTAGATCTTGATACTAAAAGGGTGTTTGTTTCTAGAGATGTGAGTTCCCGTGAACATCAATTTCCTTTTGCTCACTCACTTTTAACATCTGATTTTCCTTTCTTTCCACTAGCTACAGTTCCACCAGATACCTTATCTCATAGCTCAACAAAATATATCCTAGGACACACTCACCATCACCATCTCCCACATTGTCTTCACCTCAATCTACCCTCTCCTCACCTAGCAGTTCTTCTCAGTTCCTGCTTCTTCTACTCCAACCAATATCACCCTCACACCTTCAGAATCCACTCCTCTTTCATATCCTTCTTACTCACCCATCCTGTCTAGATCACTTTCTCCCTCATCAACCAGCACACCTATTACAATTCCTCCTCCACCAGTCAGAAAATCTGACAAAGTAACTCAAAAACCATCTTATTTAAATGATTACATTTGCAACAACATTTACCTATCCGACCTTAGTTCCTGTCTATCTAAACCTCTCAAGCCAAATGCCTTCTCCTTCAATGCACTTTCTATGAACAATCAGCATCTACTTACCTCTATTTCTTCCAAATCAGAACCTAGCAGTTATCTATAGGCTTCTACTCATCCTGGGTGGAAGAAGGCCATGGATGCTGAAATTTCAGCACTTGAACTAAATCACACTTGGGATGTTGTACCCTTACCACCAAGGAAGAAAGCTTGCCCTGTAAGTGAGTGTACAAGATGAAGCACAATTCAGATGGTACAATTGAAAGGTTAAAAGCTAGGTTAGTGGTGAGGGGGGACATTCACAGAGAAGGGATAGATTATTCAGAAACTTTTTCACCTGTGGTAAAGATGACTACCATCAGGTGTCTCTTGGCTGTGGCTATTAAAAAGGAGTGGAATGTGTCACAACTTGATGTCAATAATGCCTTCTTGCGTGGGGATTTGCAAGAAGAGGTCTATATGAAATTCCCTGCAGGTTTGACTCCTCCTCAACCTAATCATGTCCGTCGCTTAAGAAAATCACTCTATGGCCTAAAGCAAGCGCAAGGCAATGGTATGCTAGGTTAGCTGGGGCTCTCAACTACAAAGGTTACTCCAGATCTCTAAATGATTATTCATTATTATACAAGCAATCAGGTGACTATCTTGGCTGTCTATGTGGATGACATACTACTCACAGGAAATGACACCATAGAAATTGCACATATTACAACATTTCTAAACAAAGAATTCAAAGAAAAACATCTTGGAGACATTCATCATTTTTTGGGTATGGAAACTCTCAGAGAAAAGCAAGGTTTTATCATAGGGCAAAGGCGATTTACCTTGGATCTCTTGGCAGAATTAGATTGCACTGGTCATGCTGTTTCTTCACCACTCGACCCTTACTCCAAATTGCAAGTTGATGTGGAAGAGCCTTTGTCTGATCCTATTGTTTATCGCCACCTTGTTGGAAAGCTCAACTATTTAACCAATACCAGGCCAGACCTCTGTTTTATTGTTCTTTGCTTGAGCCAGTACATGCAACGCCCCTGCATTTCCCATTACTCTGCAGCTTTGTGTGTTCTCCGCTATTTGCGCATTGATCCTTCTCAAGGGATCTTTCTCACTACAGATCCCTCCTTTGATTTACTCGCCTTTAGTGACACAGACTGGGCGGCCTGAAGATATTCTCGATGTTCTGTAGGTGGTTTTTTTCATCACCCTTGGTGGAGCTCCGATTTCATGGAAATCCAAGAAGCAGGTTTCATTTCCCTTTCCTCTGCTGAAGCTGAGTACCGGTCGATGGGGCATGTAACTGCTGAAGTCACTTGGTTGGTGCGGCTTCTCTCTGACCTCTCTGTAGCTCCGACTTTGCCGATCCCTATTCAGTCCGACAGTCAGGCGGCGATTCACATCGCCCGCAACCCCGTTTTCCATAAGCGTACCAAGCACGTAGAGCTCGATTGCCACTTTGTCAGGCAACAATTTCTCTCCAGCTTAATCACCCTCTCCTTCGTTCCATCGGAGCAACAACTCGCCGATCTCTTCACCAAACCCCTTTTTGGGGTTTCTCACAGAACCATTTTGAACAAGTTGGGGGTCCTTTCCCTCCCCTCCAACTTGATGGGGGGGGGGG
>NW_017671201.1:34980-46490 GCF_001879085.1 Nicotiana attenuata | reverse complement strand
GGGGGGGGGGGGTGATGAGAAGAAGAAACCCCATGATATCTTTGCTGAAAATAATTTGCTCGTTGATGAAGAATTAGAGAAGGGGAAGAAGACTCTCAGACACAAGACTAGGAATTTCGGACTATACGATGTAAATGGTCTCATATGTGGTTTTAGTGTCTTTTAATTCTGAGCCTTAGACACTGACACGTGTGAGCATCACAGCCTCTTAGAATTTTTTTATCAAGAACCGTTGATGTAAATAGGGAATAAGTAGGAAGCTTCTCACTACACCTGATTTGTACATGATAGAGAATAAATGAATAAAAGTTAGTTAGGCATAGGGACTGATAATTGTACTGGTGGCTAGAATAGGTTAATTTCTGCATTGTTCCTTACGTTATTTTACAAGTAAAAATGTAAGCTACACTGAAAAGTGAAATACACAGAGAAAATTTCTGCATCATCAATCTTTCATTCCTTCGTACAGTGATAAATAATGGTAGAATTTTTGTTATACATAAATTACTTATTCTACGGCCATTTTTGAATTTAAATAGTCTAATTTATTAATACACTATTCTTATTTTATTTTTTATCTCGTGGTAAAATTATACATAATTTTATGCAAGTATTATTTGAAATCGCCAACCAAACAATGCATTAAATAATGCAATGATTATTTTTTCTTAAACAATCGATTAAGGGGTCGTTTGGTAGGATGCATTAGATAAGCTAATGCATGTATTAGCTTTGTGTATTAATAATACATTGTTTGGTAGACATTTTAAACCCATGCATTAGTTATGCAAGCATTAGTTATACATCCTATGCATAACTAATGCATAGAAAACAATGGTATTAGCAATGCAAAGGGTTTTAATGCATGCATTAGCTTAGTGAAAGACAAAATTGTCCTTCAAAATTTATGCTAGATTAAAATATGCTAGTTAGTATATTAATGCAAGTTCAAAATAATTCAAATAGTGAGAAGTAAAATTATATCCCTAGTAAATAAATAAATACTTAGCATATTTTCTTTTTTATAAATAAATATTTAATTTTATTTTACAATATAGGTAGACAAATAAAATAATTTTTTTAAAATTTTTTCATATAAAAATATTTCTCAACATATATTTCTTTTAAAAAGTTAGAGTGTGGACTAGTTTTGAGGGCAATTTTGTAAACAAACAATTCTTTTAGAAATTGTGCAATACTTTAATACATCAAACCAAACAATGAATAAGAAATATGTCAGCATAACTAATACCAGCATAACTAATGCAAGCATAACTAATATCAGCATTCAGTGGCGGATGCAGGATTTTAAAGTTATGGGTGCTCGCCGATTAAAATTTCAAAAGAAGAGGAAAAAAGAGTTTTGTTGTGGGTGTCACTCAATATTTATTTAAATATTTGCATAATTACCTATGTAAATTACTAAATATGATCAAAAGTAATGGGTGCTTAAGCACCCATAAGTGTGTATGTAGATCCGTCAATATCAGCATTACTAATACACCATATTCAGCATTATTCTTATGCACCCTACCAAACGTTGCCTAAGAGTATTGAAACATGAACAATGTAGGATGACGTGAAGAGGTTGGCCACTTGCAATATTAGTTCGACTACTACGCACCGAGCAAGAAAGAATAGCGACATGTGGGGTTTTGCCGACTTGCCAATTTGAGACTTGGGTCCGCCGCAATATCACCCCCAAGAGGCTGCTCAATTTTGTTTAAAATTGCTTCTGCTATTTTTCCTCATCTGTTTGTACCTTCATCTATTTTTCTCTGTTTATTGTTTCACACGAAGAACCGTACTGAAACATTTTTTTTTTAATTCTCACGTTCATTCTTCAATCCCAAGAACGCCATTTTAGTCAACCTTCAAACATAGTATTGATACACTAATTTTTTACTAAAAGCTCTACCCTCAAAATAGCTTTTACATTGTATTCTTAACAAGAGAGTTTATTCAAATTGAACGCAAAAAAACAGCTGGTCCTCCATATTCCACTAAAAGTGAATAGAGGTAATTCATGAAGATTAAAAAGTGATAAATCTTTGTGATACTAAATTGGCTCAAATAAAGCGAAGTGATAAGTATAACAAACCTCAACTAGTTTGGGATTAACAAATTACTACGATGTGATGATCTTTTTGATCGAGTTATTTATGAATACTGCCTTTTTTCTCCTTGTGGTGACATCAACACAATGTAAAATATACAGTGGGGAGAAAGCAGACAAATATTGTTAATGCAAAGAATTGAAATAAAATTTGTCGCATTCTAGATATAGAAAGAGACTTCACTAGGAGTTCCAACAACGTGTTTTACGTTTCATTTCTATAAGCAAAGGAGCTAAAGGTTTTAGAGCTTGAAACTTTTATACTGATCATGAAGCCTTAAGCAGATAATCCAATAGAAAATTACTCATTAGGTTAACATCAAAATATACCAACTCCACTGGTAATTAATCCTCAAATTAATAAAGCCAGTCCCACTAATAACCTGATACATATAATGAGAACCATTTTGACTAGACAGAAAATTATAATGGACCACATGATATTAAAGCATCTAGTAAGTATATTTGACCACACATAAGAGTGCAGAAATGCCAGATAGTAGTCAAGTGATTAAAACCTGTAATGGGGTTGAAATATTAGCAATGAGTCCAAAAGACAATATTTCCTAGTGTCTAACATACAAGAATATTGATAGAGGGTTCGACAAATCTTTCATATTCAGTCAAGGGAAAATATCTGTACATTTCCTAGTGTTAAACCACCCACCATTAGCCATGTTTTTGGTTTGATCAATGAAATAAATGAACTATGTGGGGAAAAAAGATGATTTTAAAGTTCTAAGAAATATATTTCACTACATATCACCCTACACAAATTCATCGATTTTCCTTTTCAGCTTTAGAAGTTTAAGAAAGAAAGCATAGGAGTACAACACTATAATCAGACACTAGACATCAAAAGGTGAAGTACATTATAATCAGACAAAAAAGGTCCATGAGATTATTTCAAAGTATCAAAGCTGAATCAAGAATAACCTCTCTAAATTAGTACAGAAGTTGATAGATTTAATAACTTAAATAAAAAGGAGTCATAGAAACAAAAAACAACGACTGAACCAGCCCTTAGGCCCATTAAAATGGGCCTACTCAGGAAAACATTTGAGAAATTTTCATAAAGCACTATCTTTTAGTAGTAATTAGCCATCTATAGATACTATTTGCTATATTTCGGATCATAGATACCTTTTCTGTGGTTATAAAATGTATTTGATGTATTTAAGCTATTGTTTTCATGAATACAGTAGCAAAAATAGGCGTGAATCAGGGAAGTCCAGCTAATCAGTTGTTGTATTCGAGTGTATTCGAGTGTATTCATGGAGTGAAACGTGGGATTACAGCTGGACAGATTACTGTATTCGACTATATTCACGGCGTGAAATAGGGGATTACACTATTTTTAAAACGGAAAGTGAATCAATTAACATAATAGACTCCTAATATAACTCAACAAACTCAATTATAACACATAAATTTTGTATTTTCAGTTATAAAAAAGATTCTCAACCGAAAAATACACCAAAAACGTAGCAATCTTCAGAGAAATTATATAATACATCTGAATACATAAATAATATTAATTAAAAAAATATATAAATACATTCATGGCATATAGCGAGATAGTGAATACAATGAAATACATAGAATACAACCGGATACATTGAAAATACAATGAAATAAAAGACAGTGAATACAATGAAATACATGGAATACAACGAAATACATTAAATTACAATGCAAAAAAAGATAATGAATACAATGAAATACATGAAAATACATTGAAATATATTAACAGAAAACCAAGTTGCTCAGCCCCAAACTCCGTCGTCTTTGTTCAAGAACAAACCCTAATTTTCGGCGAACCCGCCGTTCACCGGAAGCCGGTATTGAAAACGCGCCGCCTTGATCCGGCGATGGTGCCTTCAATGGCAAAAAACAACGTCAAAGCCTTCAATGCCATATCTCAGAAGATGTAGAAATCACAGAAACTTATATCCTTCAATGACGAATTGATTGATAAAGACGAATTAAGGATATCACAGAAACTTATATCCTTCAAAGCCTTCAAGCCTTCAATGACGAATTGAGGAAGGAAGAGGAACAGTGAATTCAATGGGTGGTTTTGCCCCTCTCTGTCATTCTCCGCCGTCGATGATCACTCAAATAAAAATTTTCCGAGACAATGGAGATGAATCAGTGGAGAATTGTGATTGTATTCATGGAGAAAGACTGGCGTTGAGAGAGAGAGAGAGGGTGGAGAAAAATCTGAAAGAATGAGAGAGAAAAATAATACAAAGCGTATTTTATGGCTTAAGGGTAGGAGGTGGCCATAAATAGATATTTGGCTATAAAACCAAAAGGTATCCATGGAATATAATTTTTTAAAAAGGTATTTATTTAAAATAAATAAGGTATCAACCTTTGCTATAGGAGGTAAAAATTTCAAAACATTTCAATGCAAAAAATGATATTTTTTCGGGAGAAATTTAAAAATAGCCAGATTTACAAGTGGTCGTTCAAAAATAGCTCAGTTTCAAAAGTAATCGAAATTTATCCACTTTTCATGTAAAGATAAATCTGAGCGAAAACACTGTTCAAAACCCGAAAAGTACGCCAGTATATTATGCTGGAGTTCCAGCATAAGTATACTTGAACTCCAGCATATTATACTGGAGTTCCAGGATAAGTATGCTGGAACTCCAGCATAATATGATGGAGTTCCAGCATAAGTACACTAGAACTCCAGTATAATATACTCGAGTTCGAGCAAAGTATACCAGTCCAGTATAATATGTTGGAAGTTCATACACAAGTGCTCAAATCTCCAGTATATTATGCTGGAACTTTCCGTGTGTTGGAGTTCCAGCATATTATGCTGGAAGTTCATACACAGGTGCACTGAACTCCAGTATATTATGCTGGACCGGTCTCTGTTGCAGCAAAATAGTGGCTATTTTTCATTGACTTGGTAAACGCTGACTATTTTTGAATGACCAGTCCGAAAACTGGCTAGACCGTGCTATTTTTACTCTTTTTTCTTGAGAAATTGATACCGAAACCAGCAACAACGGTATTCTTTTCTCTATTTCAAGTTTTTTTTTATCCATATTGTCTTATTTGACAAATTTGTGGATTTAGATTACATTAAAAGTCAATGTATTAGGTATAGTGTATTCTAGAATACATAATATATAAGATACGTATGTAGTATTTTCATGGGACTTTTACCTAGTTATACTATATTAGAAATTTATTTACCAACGTTTTGTAGTTTTTAATAAGTATCTAAGTTTTTCTTACAAATTGTGTAGATTGCTCCTTAAAAGGCTCCCACCCCATTATTAGTGCCTTCAATTAAGGGATTCAATTATATCCTTTCCTTTTTTTCCCCTCTCCTCTTCTCTCTCCTTTTTTTACAACAAAATTTCTTAATTTACGCCCAAAATCTCCATCTTCTCTCTTCCCACCATTGCCGATAATTTTATATTATTAAATTATCAATTGCATCGTTCTTTTGCTGGGAGACCGGACAACACTGAAAATGAAGAAATATTCAGGAATTTTATGATAGATGTATCATAATTGTATTTAAATTGTATCATATACATCAATACGTAAAACGTAATTGTATCATACTTGTATCACAATTGTATATAACTGGTAGATGGTACTTTAATATCCAAAATAATACCTGACATAATACTAATAAATTAATATATAATTAACATATATTTGTGATACAAACTTTGAAATTCGTCACGATCTCACAACTGCTCATAATTCAAATACAAATTTGATAAAATCCTGAAAGAATTCTTACACAATTCTGATACAATTATGATACAACTGAAAACCGACTCTAAACTTAAACTGATATAATATCGTATTATACTTGTATTAGTATTGTATCATGTATTGTTTTAGGTACAAATTGTGATACAACTTTGATCTTCATCTTTTTCAAGTTTCAATTTAAAACATCCACCTAGAACTAACTCTAAACTTAAATTATAATACAACATTGTATTTTAATAGTATTAGTATTGTATCAAAATTGTCTTAGGTATTGATGTATCAAATACAACTCAGATACAATTTTGATACCTTTATCATACAATCGTAATACAATTCCGAAACTTCATCTTCCTCGAGTTTCATTATGAAGTTCCACATATAACCAAACTTTAATGTAGAGTGAAGCTTACCCACAACTTGATTGTAGAACAAATCTTCGAATTCTTCTGTATTGTATAAATAAGAAAGAGATTTTGGACGATTAAAGAGAGAAATCGTATATCAACAGCCTTGGAAGAGGAAAGAATCTGCAATTTTGGGGGGATAACAGTGGAAGAGGAGTGAGTAAGCGATATTTTTGGGTTAGAAAGATTATGGGTATTAATGGGTTTCTTACTGTGCGTAAGTACAAAGAGAGGTGATGATTTTGGGGTTCAGTGGGTTTCTTACGGTGATGATTTTGGGTAAGTACAAAGAGAGGTGATGATTTTGGGTAAGTACAAAGACAGATATAGTTTTTCTTGGAAAAAGGAAGAGTATCTTAAATGTAGGGGATTATGTGTAACTGATACCCAATATTTAAGGTATGTTTCATTTCCTCCTTTTTATGGTTTTGTATAAAGTTAGTAAATATATGTATATAAAATAATTAATAAGGAACCTAAATAAAGGTAGTAAATAGGTTTCTATTATAGTATAGCTAGGTAAAAATCCCTATTTTCACGTGCACTTAAAGTAACAAAATATAATGATGACATCAAAATCATTCTAGATTAAGGGCATGTTTGGGATGAAGAAAAATAGTTTTATGGAAAATGAGTGGTTTTATCACTTATTTTTCCTTGTTTGGCTTGTTAGTGAAAACCTTTTTCCGGAAAATATTTTCTACTCTCCTCACCCCCTTCCCCCAAGTCCTATATTTCCTGTGGTCCCCCCCCAAATACCCGACATTTTTATGACTCTATTTTCTTTCGAAATTTAATTATTCTTCTAAAAATTCACACAAACCCAAATGAACTAATGTGTTGCTTTACTTTTTTATGCAAAAAAAAAAAAGCATTGAAATTTGTGCTCCACAACTAAAAAAAATACTCTTTCTTTTGGTTGAAAAAGAAAGTATTATTTCTACAACATGAAAATACTCTTTTTGTTACAACATGAAATTTGTCTTTCCTGTTGGGCCGAGAGTCTCCTGGAAACAACCTCTCTGTCCTTTTCGGGGTAGGGGTAAGGTCTGCGTACACTCTACTCTCCCCAGACTCCACTAGTGAGATTTTACTGGGTATGTCCCATCAATAAAGTGAGGACTTTCCATTTTTCCTCCCCCCCCCCCCCCTCACTCCCCCTTTTTTAATACATAAGCCCCGCGGGCCCCTCTCTGATAAGTAAGGAAACGAAATAATCTTAATTTAACGAGACGCTAAAAAAAAAGGCAATTTTACCTCGCAAAGCTTTACTCCCTATTTATTATAAATAAAAGCCCTTTTAAAATATTTTTTTCTATAACTACCTTTAGTTTTTTATTGCAAAATATGTATTTATGGTCACTTCCTACTGTTAAGCCATTAAATACGCTGTCTAATATACTATAATATGTTTAAGGCTATAAATTTTAAAAGTTTTATTTTCTCCGTAAATGTCGAATCACATATCGTATTAAATTATAGACCTCCCTAAAGACTCATAGTTATACTACAAAACGATGAGAATCAAATGAAGTAGGCTGAGTTGGAAGCAGCATTAGAAGAGACCTCATTCAATAGGTAATCTTCGTCTAGATTTGGAAGAGATTGCGTTATAGTTGTGTTGTCTCTTGGTTTTGGTTTTCTCTCTCATTCTTTCAGTTTATTCTCTCCCAAAATCATGCATAGTATTTTATTTCTCTCTCCACGATCTCTCTCTCATTCTTTCCTATATGAACCAGAAAACTGGTTTTTCCCGAAAGACGGTGAGCTTTTCCATGATTTTCATGGTTATCACTACTCTACAGCCATGAAACCAATGAGCTTTTTCATGATTTCCTGCAAGTTTTTTTAACATCCTTTTCAAAATTGTTCTTTCCCAATTCCACAGGACGTGGAGGCGTGATACCAAGTTTTTTCCCTTCTGATTCATGATTTCTTGCTTCTGTCAAGAACTATGAAATTGTGTAAGTCGTAAATCATTAACACAAATTTTCACCACTCACCACTAAAGTTTTTGAATTTTTGGCCGGTTAAAGCTTCTTCTTTTTCTCTTCAACAGTTTTTAAAAAAAATATCCACCATTGTTAGGTTTTCTGCAAAATACCCACTAAAGCACTCAATGTCGAAGGGCCATCTTTCGATTTACAAATCACTCAAGAGGAACCTGCATTTGCAGGTTCATCAGCAACCATTGAAGCCGAAAAGAGAACAAAAATGTGCAATGACCCTAATTGTAGATGTATTTATATGTATTCGAATCCGCATACATTGACTTTTAGTTTCTACAGTGGTTTTCTCTTCTTGTATTTAGATGTATTCGATAAGTCATACACTGATTTTTATTTGTACAGTGATTTTTGACTGTTGTATTTATATGTATTTGAGTTCTTGCAACAATATTTTTAAATACATTGTTAGTTCTATCATTTTGATGTTATTCATCAATTAGTTATGCATTCAATCTAGATGTATTCATCTGTATTTTAAACCTAACTGTATCCATCTGTATTTAAAACAACAATACAGTAAAATACAGTAAATACTCTCAACACAAATAGAAAATCAATGAATACAACCAATAAAATATACTCAATAAAGCAGTAATAACATGTATTCGGAATAAATAAAATATTGTGAATACAAAAATAAACTTGAATACATTGGACACAACTGTTAGATACAATAGAATACAAGCACTATGTTTATTATGAAATATGCAGGCAGTAGATTACTATTACAGGTTGTATCTGGCATAAATACATGATGTATTCATATACAGAAAATCAAAATTCAAAATATCTCTGTAGATACTTGTATCAATTCCGAGCAGAACCTCGAACAATGTCAAAAAAAAAGAGGGACTAAAACTCTGAAGAATTCTTTGTTTTTTGGTGTTTAGCGTCTAATAAATCTTCTAATCAATTGGATTGATAACGTTGTGTGTTATAATTGATTTATGTGAGTTATATTAGGAGTGTATCCCGTTAAATTAGCAGCTTTTTGTTATTAAACAACTTGAGAGACCTATTATTACGTTGTATTCATGAATACATGGTATGGATACATGTGAATACAGCGGCTGGCAGCTGGATTACCCTATTTATTAGCCTATTACAGTAGCTCGAATACATAGAATACATTACCATAACAACTGAAAGGTAGCTATGGAAAGTAATTATGTATATGGTACCTATAGGAAGTTAATAACCACAAAACAATAGTCATTTCTGAAAATTCCTCAAAAAATAAAGCCCTTTTTGTAATTGTGGACAAAAGTAGGGAGAAGTGCAGCAATAGCCACTTTTAAGTCCGCTATTGAAAATATATCTAGAATTTATATTATATATAAAGATTAGCCAGTTCATCCAAACTTCAGGACTAAGTATCTTAAAGTTGGAAATTCAGGACTTTTAGTGTCCTGAATTTTTGAGCCGCTCATTTGAAATTCAGGATTAAGTGTCCTGATTTTTGGAACTACTAATTTTAAAATTCAGGATATAAGATTCGAACTCCTGAACACAATTTTCGAAATTTAGGACACAATGTCCTGAAGCTTGAATTTTGAGGTATAAGTTCTAGGACGCCATGTCTTGAATTTTGAGCGAAAATTGGCTAATCTTTAAATGAATTGTATACTGTGAATTTATTTTAAACATCATGCTTAAAAGTAGCTACCTGGAGTCATTTTCACACGAATGTATTAAGAGAATTTTTCATAAAGCACCATCTTTTAGGTCTAATTAGCCATTTATAGATACCCTTTGCTATATTATGTGTTATAGATACCTTTTATGTTTTTATACAATGTATTTCATGTATTTAAGCTGTTGTATTCATTAATACAACAAAAAAAATAGGCGTAAAAAGTGGAATTCCAGCTAAGTTTGACATGTATTTAGCTGTATTCAAGCGGCATTAACGTTAAATACAGTAACGTATCTGCGCAAAATCTGGAAGGTTAAACTGGTTAAAAACGGAAGGAAATTAAATCACATGATATTCTCCTAATTTAACTCAACGAACTAAAACGATCCCTCATTAATCTGTATTTGAAAGATACATAATAAAGATTATAGCTGAATAAAGAGAAATACATATGAATAATACAGTTGAGTAGAACTGTATACAGTTGAATACAACAAAATACAACTTAATTCATCTAAATAAAATACTTGAATACAACAAAATACAACTGAATACAGCTGAATAAAACTCTTGAATGCAACAAAATACAACTAACTTCTGCTGAATAAAATAGTTGAATATAACTAACTACAACTGAATACAGTTGTATAAAACACTTGAATACAACTAACTACTGCTGAATAAAATAGTTAAATACAACTGATTAAAACTGAATACAAGAGAATACGCATAACTTTTTAATACATCTAAAATATATAAATGAATGCTGCTGAATACATGTGAATACAGCTGAAATATACATTCGAATACAACTGAATACAAATAGGCGATTTGGGCGATCTAGAGAGAGAAACAGCCTTATGGCTTCGCCGGCCGGCGGCCAGCCATTAATTCCGGCTGGTCAGCCCCCTAACACATCTGCCCAACCTCCTACAACAACTACAAACAATCCCCAGCCCTCAAATCCCACAAACGAAGCCATGAATTACGCAAAAGCTGTGAACCCTACTTCGACGACCACTGCCATGCAGAATCGAGCCGCTACAGTTGAACCAATTGCTCTTCGTCTATCAAAATCAACGAATTAAACTTACCCTAAGCGATTGTAATGGAGTGATAATGGAGGAGAACTAGAGAATTTGGGTGGGAGAAGAGGTATAAATCGTGGGTTGAGGGAGAAAGAGTAAAGTGTATGCAAAAAGAGAGAGAGAACGTGGTTAGTCAATTTTACGGTGATTATGTGAGAGAAAAGACTAAAAAGGAGAGAGAAAAATATTATTTAGCATATATGATGCCTTAAATGTAGGATGTAACTATAATTAGATATTTGGCTATAAAGTATAAAAGGTATCTATAGGATGTAATATTTTAAAATGGTTTTATTTAAAATAAATAGGGTACTAAGGTTTTCTATAGGGTGTAAAAATTCCTTATATAAATCAGGAGAATATAACATATAAGCTCGAGTAATTCTATTCAAATTATACATTATCATAAAAGATTAGTATTTATTGAAGCATGCATTAATATGGAGAGGGTTTGTATTGTTATAACTTGGAGAGAAAAAAAATTACCCATACAAGCAGGGCGGT